>NC_142794.1:100718792-100891826 GCF_049724085.1 Artemia sp. Qi Xiang Cuo | reverse complement strand
ATTTATAATAAAGAACGACCTCTTTCCTATACTAAATTTTATAGGCCACTTAACTATAGTATAGGCTAGTACAGTTATTATATTTAAGGTCAATATATTAAAATTTTAAGTAAAGAACGATCACTCTCCCATACTAACTGATATATGGTGGTTCCAGGTGTAGTTACATAAAGGACGAATATAGCTCATCATAAATGGTGTTTGTCAATTATCCGGGTTGCAGCGGTAGCTAGCAACCTAGTCTGGGTAGCAGCGGTAGCTAGCAACCTAGTAGGAGACGATCACGTCCAATGTTACGAAATATAAAAACTCATGGTTCCTAAAAAAGGAGTCAGATCAAAACAAAAAATTCACCATTAGAACCGCCTTGTCCGAAACCCCTGTATAGGAAACTTTCAGTCCCTTGGCTTGAACAGCAAGGGATATATATTGGCTTGAAAATCAAGAAAATTACATTAAAATACGATCATTGGAATAACTTACCACTGCATACATTGGACTTAGATAGCTACTTGATTGCTTGAAGATCGTCTCTTACTATTTCAAAGAAGAAAAAGCCGTAGGCTTTTCCTGTTTGTAATGATATAGCATAAAGAGAAACCCAAGTTGTAACTGACGTCATCCTGGTTGTTATAGTAAAGAATTATAATAAAGATTCATTAAAAGACGATCATTAGAGTAATCCGGGTTGCAGCGGTAGCTAGCAACCTAGTAAGAGACGATCACTTCAAATGTCAAGTCTGGATCAATCCGGAGAAACATCAAATACAGAGATAATGAAGAGTATTGTCAAAATACTATCAAGTCTGCATCAATCCAGAGAAACATCAAATACAGAAATGACGAGGCTTATCGCCTGAATACTATCAAGTCTGCATCGATCCAGAGGCACGAGTGATGATTTGTGTCGGAGAAATCATATTGAAAAGGATACTGTTTACAATATGTTGAAAAGATACAAAGGGGTTAATTTCTTTTTTGAGGAACAGATGAGAAAACAAGAAAAAAGTTATTAAATTCTACTAGAGTTTCTATAGAAGCCGCAGGTTGACGAAAAACACACAATCTTGCTTCATAAGCCAGTCCAATCCGGGTTGCAGCGGTAGCTAGCAACCTAGTAAGATCCGTGTTGCAGCGGTAGCTAGCAACCTAGTAAGAGACGATCACGTCCAATGTTAAGAAATATAAAAACCCCTAACTCCTAAAAACAGAGTCAGATCAAAACAAAAAGTACACCATTAGAACTGCCTTGTCCGAAAACCCTATAAAGGAAACTTACCGCCCTGTGGCTTGAATAACAAAGAAAATATATTGGCTTGATAATAAAGAAAATTGACTTTAACCACGTTATTCTCCACAAACGGGATATTTTTTTCTTTCTTTCTTTTACATAGATAGCTTGGCACTGGAACATCGTAGAGAGTTGTTCAATGGCTCATTTTAAAGGAAATTTCTAGATCTAGCGCTATTTGTACTTAATTTTTTTTTTAAATTAATTTTTTTTTGTACGAAAAACTTAATTTTTTATATACAATATTAATCAATGACGTCATAGTCTTTGGATGTAGTTAGTACATAAAGTATGGATCATCGAATTAAAGCTGAAACTAAGTAAAGAACAATTATGCCTCCATATATTCACAGTGATGTATAAAATTTCCCATTACATCTGTAAACTGTTCCACAGTTGCCGGTTCATACCTTGGAAGCTTTTCACTAAACATGCAACATTTCTTTTGGATATTACTATGAGGTTTTGCGAAAGCATCTCTAGCTGACTTTTCAGCAAAATCCATTCTTTCAGAGATAATTTTAATCTTTAATTTTGAATATTTTTCGTTAGCCCGGTAAAACAATCGTAAAATTTTTCTAAATTTACTAAGATCAGCCAGCATTGTTGCCATGTTTTTGGACTTCTGAATATAATTTTTAATTTTGCCCTTATGCGTTCTTTGCAGCTTGTGTAAACTGCAAAATATCCATGGTATCCGAGCAATAGTTTGAATATTTCAATTCAAGCTAGAAAAATACCTTAAAATGTTAAAATTAGTTTTATTTTTGGTTAGCTTCTAACTACCCGATGTGGAATTTACTATGTATTTTCAGACCAAAAAATTAAATTTTTTAATATATTTCATTTTTCAGTTTAGAATCGCTAAAGTTATTATGTAAAATGCAAAAATATTTATGATATATGAGCAATAATTTTAATCTTTTAATTCAAACTAACAAAATACCTGAAAATTTAAAAATTAGTTTTATTTTTTGTTATGTTATGGGTACATGATACGAGTCTTAAAAAGTTTCAATTAGATAAGAATATTATTTCTTGTTTTGTAATAAGATGCCTTCTAATAGAGTTATACGTAATTTAAAAAAATAGTACTATACAAAAAACAGAGACAACATCTTGAAAAGAGAAAAGCAAAGGTATTCAACCGAAAAGGCGTATCGAGATGCGAAAATTGAGAGAGCCAAACAAAACAGCAAGGAGTGTTATCTTAATGATGAGGATTATAGACATGCAAAAATTGAGACAGCCAAACAAAAGAGCAAGGAACGGTATGATAACGATAAAGATTACCGAAACAAACATAAGAAAAAAGTTGCTACCAGAATAATGGGCAGATACTTGGGTGACAAAAGCTATAATGAAAAAATTTAATTCCCTGCGAGGTTGTACCGAAGAACGGATAAGGACAAAGGGAAAAAATACATTCAGAAATACAAGAAGATGGCAAAAATGCTGGCTGATCTTCGTAAATTGAGAAACATTTTACGCATGTTTAACCAGGATCACAAAAAGCACTCAAAATTACAGATTAAAATTCTCTTTGAAAGAGCGGATGCTGTTTAAAAGTCGGCTAGAAATGCTTTGGAAAAGCTTCATAGTAATATCCAAAACAAATGTTGTCAGTTTAATGAAAAGCTTCCAAGGTATGGATTGGCAACTGCCGAACAGTTTATAGATGCAATGAAAAATGTTCGACAACACAGTGAATATACAGAGGCGTACTTTTTAGAATATTCGTATATTAATTTTGGAAGGAGTAATCCGGGTTGCAGCGGTAGCTAGCAACCTAGTAAGAGACGATCACGTCCAATGTTAAGAAATAAAAAAACCCTAACTCCTAAAAACAGAGTCAGATCAAAACAAAAAGTACACCATTAGAACCGCCTTGTCCGAAACCCCTATAAAGGAAACTTACCGCCCTGCGGCTTGAATAACAAAGAAAATATATTGGCTTGATAATCAAGAAAATTGACTTTAACCACGTTATTCTCCACAAACGGGATATTTTTTTCTTTCTTTCTTTTCCACAGATAGCTTGGCACTGGAACATCGTAGAGAGTTGTTCAATGGCTCATTTTAAAGGAAATCTCTAGATCTAGCGCTATTTGTACTTAATTTTTTTTTTAATTTAATTTTTTTTACGAAAAACTTAATTTTTTATATACAATATTAATAAATGACGTCATAGTCTTTGGATGTAGTTAGTACATAAAGTCTGGATCATCGAATTAAAGCTGAAACTAAGTAAAGAACAATTATGCCTCCATGTATTCACAGTGATCTATAAAATTTCCCATTAAATCTATAAACTGTTCCACAGTTGTATAGTAAAGAACGACATCTAGCCCATGTTAACTGAAATATGAATAGGGATTATTTTCCGGGTTGCAGCGGTAGCTAGCAACCTAGTAAGAGACGATCACGTCCAACGTTAAGAAATATAAAAACCCATAGTTCCTAACAAAGGAGTCAGATCAAAACAAAAAGTACACCATTAGAACCGCCTTGTCCGAAACCTCTGTATAGTGAATTTTCTGTCCCTTGGCTTGAACAGCAAGGGAAATATATTGGCTTGAAAATCAATAAAAGTGACAGCTACTACAACATTCTGCCTAAACGGGATATTTTTTTTCTTTTTTCTTTCTTTTCCACAGATAGCCTGGCACTGGAACATCATAGAGAGTTGTTCAATGGCTCATTTTAAAGAAAATTAATTGGGTTAAAAATCTATAGTAACTAAAATATCCGGGTTGCAGCGGTAGCTAGCAACCTAGTAAGAGACGATCACGTCAAATGTTAAGAAATATAAAAACCCATAGTTCCTAACAGAGGAGTCAGATCAAAACAAAAATTAAACCATTAGAACCGACTTGTCCGAAACCCCTGTATAGGAAACTTTCTGTCCCTTGGCTTGAACAGCAAGGGAAATATATTGGCTTGAAAATCAAGAAAATTGACTTTTACCACGTTATTCTCCCCAAACGGGATATTTTTTCTTTTTTTTTCTTTTTCTTTTCCACAGATAGCTTGGCACTGGAACATCGTAGAGGGTTGTTCAATAGCTCATTTTAAAGGAAATTAATTGGGTTAAAAATCTATAGTAACTAAAATAAATTATTTCTAAAAGAGAATAAATTTTTCCACCAAAAACTGCATTTTTGATGTCTTTTCACACTGCAGTCTTTCAAACATAATCGTATACCAGCGGTAAGATTTGAACCCACGCCTCCGAAGAGACTGGTGGCTAACACCAGTGTCTTGGACCACTCGGCAAGGCTGCCTCTCATAAATAAATATATATGTGAATTTGGGTTGCAGCAGTAGCTAGCAACCTAGTAAGAGACGATCAGTCCCATGCTAAGAAATATAACAAAAGTCCTAAAAATAGAGTAAGATCAAAACAAAAGTACATCATTAGAACTACCTTGTCTGAAACCCTACTAGATAAATAATGAATGTCGTAGCTTTATATTAGAGCTATGAAGTGAATAGAAAAACACGAAATTATATTGTTGTTTCTGATGACGTCATGAAATAATATCATTGCGCCTTGACGTCAATAAAAACATTACGCCGTGACGTCATAATTACTACTTAAGAACGACACAGATGTAAATTCTCTCATTCTTGATTAGAATAATGGTTAGATCGAAGCAAGCTATACGCAATTTGAAAAAACAGTACTACACAAACAACAGAGATAGTATCTTGAAAAGAGAAAAGCAAAGGTATTCAACCGACCAGGCACATCGAGAAGTAAAAATTGAGAGAGCAAAACGAAGGTATTCAACCGACCAGGCGTATCGAGAAGTAATAATTGAGAGAGCAAAACAAAGGTATTCAACCGACCAGGCGCATCGAGAAGTAAAAATTGAGAGAGCAAAACAAAGGTATTCAACCGACCAGGCGTATCGAGAAGTAATAATTGAGAGAGCAAAACAAAGGTATTCAACCGACCAGGCGTATCGAGAAGTAATAATTGAGAGAGCAAAACAAAACAGCAAGATTGTTATCACAATGATGAAGATTATAGACATGCAAAAATTGAGACAGCCAAACAAAAGATCAAGGAGCGTTACTGGGGTGACAAAATCTATAAGGAAAAAATTAAATTCTCTGCGAGGTTGTACCGAAGAACGCATAAGGACAAAGGGAAAAATTACATTCAGAAATACAAGAAGATGGCAAAAATGCAGGCTGATCTTTGTAAATTGAGAAACATTTTACGCATGTTTTATCGGGATCACAAAAAGTATTCAAAATTACAGATTAAAGTTCTCTTTGAAAGAGCGGATGCTGTTGAAAAGTCGGCTAGAAATTCCTTGGCAAAGCTTCATAGTAATATCCAAAAGAAATGTTGTCAGTTTAACGAAAAGCTTCCAAGGTATGGATTGGCAACTGCGGAACAGTTTATAGATGCAATGGAAAATGTTCGACAACACAGTGAATATACGGAGGCCTACTTCTTAGAAAATTTATAATAAAGAACGACCTCTTGCCTATAATAAATTTTATACGCCACTTAATTATAGTATAGGTTAGTAATTCCACAGATAGCTTGGTACTGGAACACCGTAAAGAGTTGTTCAATGACTCATTTTAAAGGAAATTATTGGGGTTGAAAATATTATATTAAAAGACGATCATTAGAAGATCAAACCATTGCATAAATTGGACTTAGTTAGCTCCCTTATTCTTTGAGAGTCGTCTCTTACTACTCCAAAGAAGAAAAAGCCGTAGGCTTGTTCCTGTTTGTAATCAGAATTTACATAATCTGGGTTGTCAATCCGGGTTGCATTACTTACATTAAAGAACGAATTACATTAAATCTGGGTTGCAGCGGTTTCTAGCAACCTAGTAAGAGAGGATCACGCCCCATAGTAAAAACTTAAGTTACCTATAACTCCTGAAAGAAGATTCAGATCAAAATATAATAAAGAACGACCTCTTGCCTATACTAAATTTTATACGACACTTAATTATAGTATAGGTTAGTAATTCAAAAGATAGCATGGCACTGGCACATCGCAGAGAGTTTTTCAATAGCTCATTTTAAATGAAATTAATGGGGTTAAAAAGCTTTTGTAATTAAAACAAATTATTTTTATTACATTAAGACATTTTAATTATGTTCCTTAAGAAATCATCATAAGTAAAAAATTTCCCATACATTACATTAAAAGACGATCATTGGAATAGCATACCGCTGCATACATTAGACTTAGTTAGCTACTTGATTGCTTGAGGCTCGTCTCTTACTATTTCAAAGAGGAAAAAGCCGTAGGCTTTTTCTTGTTTGTAATGATATAGCATAAAACGAAACCCAAGTTGTAACTGACGTCATCCAGGTTGTTATGGTAAAGAATATCCGGGTTGCAGCGGTATAATAAAGAACGACCTCTTGCCTATAATAAATTTTATAGGCCACTTAACTATAGTATAGGTCTTTTTTTTCCAAATCCGGGTTGCAGCGTTAGCTAGCAACCTAGTAAGAGACGATCACGTCCAATGTTAAGAAATATAAAAATTATGTAATAAAGATCGAACTCTTCCCTATACTAACTTGCATAGGCAACTTCACTATAGTGAAGATTACAGTATTTATATTATACATCATTATAAATTATAAAAGGTTCGAATGTTCGAAGATTATAGAGTTAAAAATTTTCCCACACCGGGAATCGAACCCGGTCCTCCTAAGTGAAAGTTAACTATCCTAGTCCGGGTTGCAGCGGTAGCTAGCAACCTAGTAAGAGACGATCACCTCCAATGTCAAGAAATATAAAACCCCCCAACTCCTAAAAAAAGAGTCAGATCAAAACAAAAAGTACACCATTAGAACCGCCTTGTCCGAATCCTCTATAAAGGAAACTTACCTCCCTTTGGCTTGAATAACAAAGAAAATATATTGGCTTGAAAATCAAGAAAATTGACTTTTACCACGTTATTCTCCACAAACGGGATATTTTTTCTTTCCGCTTTTTCTTTCTGCTCAGCTAGCTGGGCACTGGAAAATCATAGAGAGCTGTATAATAGCTCATTTTAAAGGAAATTGCAACATCTAGTCACTTTTGTATTTAAAAATAAAATACTTTTTAAAGTAGAATCAATTTTGTCAAAAAAATTGCATTTTTGATGTATTTTCATACTGCAGTCTTTTCAAAGATATTTGAATTTTGAAGCAATAAAACAGTCCATGTAATGAACTCTATAGTAATAATAGCTACTTGTCTCAATAGTAACCGAAACTCCTGGAACCAAAATTTTCTTTTTTTTACAGTAAAGAACGACATGACCATGCTAACTGAAATAATCCATTTTACATTATCCGGGTTGCAGCGGTAGCTAGCAACCTAGTAACAGACGATCAAGTCCAATGTTAAGAAATATAAAAACCCTTAACTCCTGAGAAAAGAGTCATTTACATTAAAAGACGATCACTGAAATAACAAACTATTCCATACATTGGACTTAGTTAGCTACTTGATTGTTTGAGTTTCGTCTCTTACTATTTAAAAGAAGAAAAAGCCGTAGGCTTTTTCCTGTTTGTAATAATACATTAAAATTTACATTAAAAGACGATAACTGAAATAACAAACCATTCCATACATTGGACTTAGTTAGCTACTTGATTGTTTGAGTTTTATAATGAAGATTGAACTCTTCCAAATACTAACTTGCATACGCAACTTCACTATAGTTAAGATTACAGTATTTATATTATACATCATTATAAATTATAGAAGGTTCAAATGTTCGAAGATTATAGAGTTAAAAATTTTCCCACACCGGGAATCGAACCCGAGCCTGTTAAGTGAAAGTTAACTATCCTAGCCAATAGACCATATGGAAGCATAAAGAAGTATGATTTAAGAGCCATATGCATATTATTATTTCACCATACCAATTATAATAAGGCCAAAACAAAACTGTCGACATGCAACCTTACTTTTGACATTAGTAATCCGGGTTGCAGCGGTAGCTAGTCCGGGTTGCAGCGGTAGCTAGCAACCTAGTAAGAGACGATTACGTCCAATGTTAAGAAATATAAAAACCCATAGTTCCTAACAAAGGAGTCAGATCAAAACAAAAAGTACACCATTAGAACCGCCTTGTCCGAAACCCCTGTATAGGAAACTTTCTGTCCCTTGGCTTGAACAGCAAGGGAAATATATTGGCTTGAAAATCAAGAAAATTTACTTTAACCACGTTTTTCTCCCCAAACGGGATATTTTTTTCTCTTTTCTTTTTTTCCTTTTCCACAGATAGCTTGGCACTGGAACATCGTAGAGGGTTGTTCAATAGCTCATTTTAAAGGAAATTAATTGGGTTAAAAATCTATAGTAACTAAAATAAATTATTTCTAAAAGAGAATAAATTTTTCCACCAAAAACTGCATTTTTGATGTCTTTTCACACTGCAGTCTTTCAAACATAATCGTATACCAGCGGTAAGATTTGAACCCACGCCTCCGAAGAGACTGGTTGCTAACACCAGTGTCTTGGACCACTCGGCCAGGCTGCCTCTCATAAATAAATATATATATGAATTTGGGTTGCAGCAGTAGCTAGCAACCTAGTAAGAGACGATCAGTCCCATGCTAAGAAATATAACAAAACTCCTAAAAATAGAGTAAGATCAAAACGAAAGTATATCATTAGAACTACCTTGTCTGAAACCCTACTAGATAAATAATGAATGTCGTCATAGCTTTATATAAGAGCTATGACGTAAATAGAATCCGGGTTGCAGCGGTAGCTAGCAACCTAGTAAGAGACGATCACGTCCAATGTTAAGAAATATAAAAACCCATAGTTCCTAACAAAGGAGTCAGATCAAAACAAAAAGTACACCATTAGAACCGCCTTGTCCGAAACCCCTGTATAGGAAACTTTCTGTCCCTTGGCTTGATTATAATAAAGATCGAACTCTTCCCTATACTAACTTGCTTACGCAATTTCACAATAGTTAAGATTACAGTATTTATATTTCCGGGTTGCAGCGGTAGCTAGCAACCTGGTAAGAGACGATCACGTCCAATGTTAAGAAATATAAAAACCCATAGTTCCTAAAAAATTTACAATAAAAGACAATCATTGGTTATTACATTAAATACATAAAGGTCCGATACAGTTCAGTATAATTATAGTAAAGAACGAACTTTACCCATAGTAAATTTGCTACCATAGACTTTGCTGCTTTGTTCCTCGTGGTTCGTCTTTTATATTCCAATGAGAAAAAGTCAAAGGCTTTTTCCTGAATTTTATAGTATTTTTCTTCATTATTTTTTCGTTATCATTAATTTATTATTTCTTATTTTAATGGTCTTAATTTTTCTTTGTCTGCTCAATGTTACATTTGGGGAAAATTTTAAAGGGGGCAGTTTTCCAATGTAAATAATTTTCTGCAGTGGGGATGGGGGCAAGGGTTTTCAGGGAGAACCTCCCTAGAAATTATTCCCTCTTTTTATGGGTGATTTCAGGGAGTTTGGGGGGATTTTTCATAGTTCTTTACCCCTGCCCCAGATTTCGACATAAAGTTGTTTTGCATTTTCTTTGACAAATAATTTTTCGTTAATTTGCCCCCCCCCCTCAAAATAAAATGAACGGAGAAGAGTTGAAGAAAAATTATGAGAAAAAGCGAAATTGCTTTCCTGTACTTCCATGTTAAGAACTGTGCTTGAGGTTCATTCATTAAACCTTTTGAGGAGAACCGTCACGTTTTCTTAAGCCAATCAGGGGTGTAGTTCCAGCATTTTTATCTTGAGTAGTTTGTAAGAAATTATAGTACACACAGTAAGTTTTGAGGAGGAATCGAAAACTGAAAACTCGTTTCTACACTTTTTTTGGGCCTCCAAGTAGTTCAAGATACTATTTTAAAGATTAAAAACTAGAAAAATTAAAAAAGTCCTTGTCAAAATATCCGTTTCCCAAAAGATTTCCTTCAAATTCTGGACGAAACGAAAAAGGGAATGACGGATTTTGGAAAAAGCTAAAAACTATTAATTATATCGAAAAAAAAAGGGGACAACATATTGAACTAATAGATATTTACGATATTTAAGGGGGTACGCTGTAAATCCAAGTTAAAAAAAAATGGTCGCCGGATAAATTTCGCATTATCACATCTGGAACGATTCTAAATTCAGCCGACAAATATGTGCAACGTTTAAATTCTAATTAAATTCAATTTTTAATCTGCAAGTTCTAAACTGCTTTTATCTTTTTTAAATTTGAAAATTGAAAACCTTCCTCATCAAATAAAGGCACAGTAGATCATGTTAAAACTAAACAAGTGTTTTATTACAACTTGGTGCCATGCCACTGTAGTTGCCCCGGTGAGCTACATAACAGGGGCTGATGACACCGTCTCCACGGCTTGAGTGCAGTAGGTGCCGCAGGGCACTAGTTCTACACTAAGGGTATCACCATTTCTAAGGAGTTTGAATGTTCGGGAACAAAAAAAAAGAAAAAAAAAGAATACTGCTCTGCATCCTATATTTTCGTTGATCTAATATAGTTTTAACATGCTGATATTGTTTTTGAAACCAACGTTCAACTGGAAGCTTTAATTTTCTTGCAAATTTTTCTATGCTCATTGCTCATTTTTAAACATTTACCGATTATATTTTTGCAATTTCTTTTCATTTTGAAAGTTAATGATGATATTTCATTGTTTTTTTTTTCAGTTTGATCACATCAAGTTTTCAAGCGATGTTGATTCACAACTTTTGTCAAACTAACTTACAGGGCGGATTTCTAAATTCGTCTTGTATATTTAAGACAAACTATAATTTTGGAGACCACACTGCCACACTGCCTTTTCATGACGATAAATAAAGTTCAAATAGGGATAAAATAGGGATCAGTTTTACTACTGATAACGGTCACTGCATATGTGACCGAAATATCTGGTATTTTTGTGAATTTCTATCACTGTTATCATCATACAATAAAGAACGAACTGTTGCGTATACTAACTTGCATAGGCAACCGGGTTGCAGTGGTAACTAGCAACCTAATAAGAGACGATCACGTCTGATGTTAAGAAATATAAAATTACATTAAAAAATATAGTAAAGATCGACCTCTAGCTTATTTGAATTTTAAATTAAACGATTTTAATTCATTGTTAAATAAAGGATCGATATATTACTACTTAAGAACGACAAAGATGTAAATGTTCTCATTCTTTCCGGGTTGCAGCGGTAGCTAGCAACCTAGTAAGAGACGATCACGTCCAATGTTAAGAAACATAAAAACCCCTAACTCCTAGAAAAATAGTCAGATCAAAACAAAAAGTACACCATTAGAACCGCCTTGTCCGAAACCCCTATAAAGGAAACTTACCACCCTTTGGCTTGAATAACAAAGAATATATATTGGCTTGAAAATCAAGAAAATTGACTTTAACCACGTTATTCTGCACAAACGGGATGTTTTTTTCTTTCTTTTGTTTCCAGAGATAGCTTGGCACTGGAACATCGTAGAGAGTTGTTCAATGGCTCATTTTAAAGGAAATCTCTAGATCTAGCGCCTTTTGCACTTAATTTTTTTATTAATTATTTTTCACGAAAAACTTAATTTTGTATATTCAATATTGATCAATGACGTCATAGTCGTTGGATGTAGTACATAAAGGCTCGATCATCGAATTTAAGCTGAAACTAAGTAAAGGACAATTATGCCTCCATATATTCACAGTGATGTAAAAGATTTCCCATTACATCTGTAAGCTGTTCCACAGTTGCCGGTCCATACCTTGGAAGCTTTTCACTAAACATGCAACATTTCTTTTGGATATTACTATGAAGTTTTGCGAAAGCATCTCTAGCTGACTTTTCAACAAAATCTTTTTTTTCAGAGATAATTTTAATCTTTAATTTTGAATATTTTTTGTAATCACGGTAAAACATTCGTAAAATTTTTCTCAGTTTACAAAGATCATCCTGTGCGTTCTTTGCAGCTTGTGTAAACTGCAAAAATATCCATGGTATCCGAGCAATAGTTTGAATATTTCAATACAAGCTGGAAAAATACCTTAAAATGTTAAAATTAGTTTTATTTTTGGTTAGGTTCTAACTACCCGATGTGGGATTGACTATGTTTTTTCAGACCAAAAAATTACATTTTTTAATATATATTTTATTTTTCAGTTTAGAATCGCTAAAGTTATTATGTAAACTGCAAACTTATTTATGATATCTGAGCAATAATTTTAATCTTTTCATTCAAACTAACAAAATACCTGAAAATTTAAAAATTAGTTTTATTTTTTGTTAGGTTATGGATACCTGATACGAGTTATAAGAAGTGTTAATTAGAAGAAAATATTATTTCTTGTTTTGTAATAAGATGCCTTCTAAGCGAGTTATTATACGTAATCTAAAAAAACAGTACTATACAAAAAACAGAGACAACATCTTGGAAAGAAAAAAGCAAAGGTATTCAACTGACAAGGTGTATCGAGAAGTAATAATTGAGAGAGCAAAACAAAACAGCAAGATGTGTTATCATAATGATGAAGATTATAGACATGCGAAAATTGAGACTGCCAAACAAAAGAGTAAGGAACGGTATGATAATGATGAAGATTACCGAAACAAACATAAGAAAAAAGTTGCTACCAGAATAATGGGTAGATACTGGGGTGACAAAAGCTATAATGAAAAAATTAAATTCTCTGCGAGGCTGTACCGAAGATCGCATAAGGACAAAGGGAAAAATTACATTCAAAAATACAAGAAGATGGCAAAAATGCAGGCTGATCTTTGTAAATTGAGAAACATTTTACGCAAGTTTTATCGGGATCACGAAAAGTATTCAAAATTACAGATTAAAATTCTCTTTGAAAGAGCAGATGCTGTTGAAAAGTCGGCTAGAAATTCTTTGGCAAAGCTTCATAGTAATATCCAAAGGAAATGTTGTCAGTTTAACGAAAAGCATCCAAGGTATGGATTGGCAACTGTGGAACAGTTTATAGATGCAATGGAAAATTTTCGACAACACAGTGAATATACTGAGGCGTACTTCTTAGAAAATTCGTATATTAATTTTGGAAGGAGTAATTGCAGTCTATGTAGCAGCAATAAAAATATATATACAAGAATACCTATCAACAGCGAAAGAAAAGCAATGTTTTTCAATTATGGCGAAAACGAGCCTGTTAGGGTTATTAGTAAATGTGTTTGTAAGACTAATGATTTAGAACAAATTCCTGGAACACCGACTCAAGAAAAAAGCATTTCTAACTGTGTTTTAAACAGTTCGTTTAGTTCTACTGAATATTTGGCAAAAAATTCTCTGTGTAGTAGAACAAACTGTCCTGAAAAGTACGAGACAACTATTGAAAAATGCTCTAAAACTAGATCTGACAAGGAAATTATGATGGCTGAAGTCACCTATAGCAGTCTGAGTAAACATTCAAAACCAAAAATTGGGCAGCAGGTTACTTGGCAATGTCACCCTGATATCTGCAAGCTCTATCCGACGGATATTGAATTATGTCAAATTCTTTTTGATATCCTTGAAAATAATATAGCATTAAAATTTTCAACTGACAAATTGGTTAATTTCTACCTTGGCGGCTTGGATTATTGTGAAATCAATTACAGGGACACAAGAAAGCATGGGCATTCGTTTTACAATAAGGAATGAACTGAACCCATAGTAACTTAAGTGTTAAATCAAACAGTTCGTGGTCATAATAAAGAGTTGTGTAATGATTATTTTAAAGGAAACTGCGTTATATAAAAACATTTTTTAACTAACAAAATTAATTATTATTATATAACAAATTGTTACGATATGGTAAAAAACTAATTAAAATAAAAAACGACATTATAATAAAGAACGAATATTTTACCGATTATCTACTAATAACCATATATGACGTAATAAGTGACATGACGTAATATCTAAAACCTATTGTGTACTAATAACCATACATGACTTAATTAGCGACGTGACGTAAAATCTTTGAAAAGACTGCAGTATGAAAATACATCAAAAATGCAATTTTTTTGAGAAAATTGATTCTACTTTAAAAAGTATTATAATAAAGATCGAACTCTTTTTATACTAACTTGCATAGGCAACTTCACTACAGTGAAGATTACTGTATTTATATTATACATCATTATAAATTCTAAAAGGTTCGAATGTTCGAACATTATAGAGTTAAAAATTTTCCCACGCCGGGAATCGAACCCGGGCCTCTTAAGTGAAAGTTAACTATCCAAGCCACTAGACCGAATGGAACCATAAAGAAGTATGATTTAAGAACCATATGCATATTATTATTTCACCATACCAATTATAATAAGGCCAAAACAAAATCGTCGACTTGCAACCTTACTTTTGACACATCAGTTAAATCTTCATCAGACTTAAAAACTGTTTTGCTAGTTTTATTATATTAAAAGACGGTCACTGAAATAACAAACCATTCCATAAATTGGATTTAGTAAGCTACTTGACTTTTTGAATTTCATCTCTTACTGTTTCAAAGAAGAAAAGCCGTAGGCTTTTTCCTGTTTGTATTTATTGTTTAGTTACATTAAAGAACGATCTGTAGTCCATAGTAATTGATTATAATAAGAGACTAACCTCAAAGAATCAGGCAGCTTACAAAGTCCAATATATGGAAGGGTTTGTTCTTCTTGTTGTATAGTAAAGAGCGAACTCAAGCCCAGTTCTTCCAGAAGAGGAATCGAACCCCAATCTCCCGCGTAAAAAATGGATATGCATACAATTGTACCGTCAGAGACTCATTAAATAGAAGTTACATATATGACATGATAATAAATTTTTTAATACAAAAAAATATAATAGAGAACGACCTCTTGCCTATGCTAAATTTTGTAGGCCACTTAACTATAGTATAGGCTAGTACAGTTTTATTTAAATTCAATATATCAAAAATTATAATAAATATCCGGGTTGCAGCAGCAGCTAGCAACCTAGTAAGAGACGATCACGTCCGGTGTTAAGAAACATAAAAACCCAAAACTCCTAAGAAAAGACAGTTCAAAACAAAAAGTACACCATTAGATTACATTGAAAGACGATCATTGGAATAACTAACAATTGCATACATTGGAATTAGTTAATAAAGGACAAAAGGAAAAATTACATTCAAAAATACAAGAAGATGGCAAAATTGCAGGCTGATCTTCGTAAATTGAGAAAAATTTTACGCAGCGGTAGCTAGCAACCTAGTAAGAGACGATTACGTCCAATGTTAAGAAATATAAATTACACTAAAGAACGAACTTTCGTCCTTAGTAATTGAAGCATTATCTGTGTTTACATTAAAAGACAATCATTGGAATCCGGGTTGCAGCGGTAATGCTACTGGATAGAATTTAGGCTTGAGAGGACTTTCTACTGGTTCAAAAGTGAAGATAATTTACTTATAGATTAAATCAGACTCGACGATCACCCTAAACCATAGAAAAACATTTGATTGTTTTGATATTATTCAATAAATAAATGCCTGTACTGTCATAGTTAAGGGAAACATAGTTTCTGGAACAAAAATTATACCAAACAAAAACAAAAAAAAATGTAAGTAAACGAACAACGCATTGCAACACCATTTTAGTCCCTGTTTAATTAAGTATTAGACAAAGATATAATTAGTATATCTAAAAAAAAAGATAAAGCTTTTTAAACGACTAAAATGAAGAGGAAATCAATATCAATCTTAAAATATCATTATATTTGAGAACCATACGTTTCTTTTTTTTACTCTTTTGATCAGGTTCCCCGGAATTGTCAACATTAACCGTGCCAGTCTCCTTGTAAATTACGATTTTTAATTTTTCTAACGTTCGATCTATAAAAATAATGCTACTAAGACCTAATTACCGATTCACCAAGCTTCCCGATGCCAACAGTGCCACGGATACTCCCACTCTTTTCGAATATATTCTATGACTCCTTGTTTGAATCCACCTACAAAAATCCAATTTCCTTTAAATCTTTCTTTGTGATGTCCTCCAATGTCTGATAGGGATGACCTGCAGCTTGTTTTTAAAAAAGAAATGTATGCTCTAAACTTACTATTAAAGCACCTATAAGAATATATCACTATCCATAAATGCTTCAAAGAGATCAGTTCAACGTCATCGCGACAATACATCAAACATAGCTCTCTATTCGTCGTTCGGACGTCCCTGCAATAGGTAGTCCCGAAGAGTATAACCCTCTGAGCAGATTTCGTCGTCATAGATATGCCATGTATGAGCTCCAATGGTTCTTCTGATTGAGAATAGTGGAGACTATATAAGAGGAGCTGGTCAGCAAGGGAGGTTCCAGAAATACTTGACTAGTCAATCATATCAAGCTATTTTGTCTAATTTTTAAAGTACGATTCTTCTGCATGTCTTATGAACAGATGAGACTCCAATAACTGTAACTGTAAAGTCTCAAAGAACATAGGCTCTTTTAGACACTGCTGTCTGCGTATTTCTTGTCGAATATTTTATTTACATCTACAGCTCTGGTGATCGCAATTTGTAGTTTTATGTCTTCCACGCAATATCCTCTGATGAAAGGTAGTCAAAGCCATTTCAAGGCGGACTTGGAGTCTTTACCCCCCCCCCCCCGGAATGTTTATCCGACTCGTAAAAACTTAACCCATGTAAAAATTATTTTTATATAGGAGTCAAAAAAAAAATTGTGGTAACTCACATACAAGATCCAAAAAATTAGCTACAGCACCGAAGAGTTTGAATATTGTAGTAATAAACGGACATATACGACAAGTCAGCGTTCTCAAGTATAAACATACTTTAAAGATGTTGTCCGTATACATATTTTATTTGATCTCACTGAAGAGAAACAATTTGATTTGTCGGGATCATAGAATGCTTTACCAGGCAAATCAACTATTTGATATATTGGGAGACCATTTAAGCATCTAGCTATGATTTCGTTTCCTCTCTTTGGTTAAAAAGGAAAAAAAGTGAAGAGAATTAAGGAGACAAACTAAAGAAAAACTTACCATACTGCTCCAAAAACTGTTATTGCATCAGTTGCATGTTTCTTACAGTTATAGACCGAATATCTGTTATACATTCCCCAGATGCTAGTCATATATTTGGCACTGTATGCTGGAGCGCTCTCATCTTAAAAAAAAACTGTAGAAAAAAGAGTTCTTCAAAGGCAGAGTCTAGACTGGACCTTGGGTACGGATTTCTCTGTGGCCACCTCTTCTTCCATGATCCATTTAAAAAATAATATACACCCTCAGGACCTACATTAGTAAAAAAATAGAAACAGAAAAGACTAGCAACTCTGGGGATCGCAAATTAAGTACTGTGTTTCACTTGTTTACGTCTGTCCTTCCTTTTCGGGTTGTATGCAATTGCGTCAATTTTCTCAAACATTTTGAAGGCAGAGATATTTGGTTTTTGGTGTTCCATTGCGTAGAAAAACGAATATCAAAAGGAATTCTTGAATAGAATATTTGATAATAAATTAGATTTTAAAATATTTCTATCATATATCTCTACTTAAATTAATACCGCACAGGGCCACGGTAAGGTTAGGCCCTAGAAACGCCTCTTGATGATCCTGTGGGTAACCATACTCTAAATATGACAAAAATACAGTGCTCATTTCAATGAGTTCCTATTATTGTTGTATTGTAACCACAGCTGCAACCTAGTAAAGAGCGACCTTCGCCCCAATATAACCGAAAACTAAAAAATTAGTTTTTAAATAGATGTTCAAAATTTAAAAGAATTGCCACTTGACACTGATAAAGGGGTCGTAAATATATCAATGTTAAACTTAAAATCAATGATATATTAAATCTCTTGAAGTTTTAATAAAGAGAATGAAAGATCCTAAAAACAGTATAAGAGAAAACTAAAAATTATACGAGAAGATCCATAATTGTTGATACTTGTAAGCTAGAAGATACCGTAAACCATTTTATTCTATGACTGAATTACTCCCTTATATTTGTAACAAAGTTATCTGTAACTTTTCCTCTTTTTTTGCTAGATTAAACAAGGAACGAACCCATTACTTGCAAGTTCGTTAACGGATACAATTGATTCTTTTATCTAACTACCCGCGGTTTTGTTAGAAATAAATTAAAATGTATTTTTTTAAAAATAACTGAATATTCTATAGCTTTTTTTCCATTGATACCGTAACAAATGGTGAATAGGAAATGCTATTCCTGGTAACTAGATATACATACAAATGTTTTACGTAGAAACCCTAATACCAAAAATTCTGAATTATCTACTGCAGACAAGCAATACTTCAGGGGTTAGAGAAAATGACAGAAAAAAAAAATGATAAGAAAAATAAAGTAATATCTTAATCAGAGTTATTAGATAGATGAAAACTTTCTACAAAAAATATCATACAATATTAAGATATGCAATTGTAATTATGAAGGTTAATTTAGAATAATATAAAATATTTTTAGATGAATGAAAGAAAGATGAAAGATCGAAAAAAGTAAATAAAATTAGTTGATAACAAAAAAAGAATAGATATTGAAGCAATAAAAAATGTCAAGAAGAATTCAAAGAAAATCCTAAGAAAGCGCAATAGCTTCAAAAAAATGGGCCAGGACATACTAGGCTAGATCTAACATTTATGTTTTTAACAATATTTGAAAGATCAAAGGAAACATCTGGCTAAAAATAATTTAAAATAATTTAAGATATAATAAAATTCATTCTTCGAAGAACAACCAATTTTTGTAATTTTTTTTTGTAAGAAACAAGAAGCAGGGATAAATAAGAAATTAATGTTTGGGTAGGCACTAATAAAAACTAGGCACTCCATTTGTAATTCCTACCCTCCTCTCCCCCTACCTTGTAATTAGTGTAATTTTAGACCTTATAAAATTTCAGACCTTCATAAACCCCCCCCCCTTGATCTTCCCCTGAACAAATGCTCCATATAACACCAAAAATATTTTAATATAAAAACAACAAGGTAATAAAATAAAACAAGTGCAAAGGGCTGTTCAAACTCCAGAATCTTTAGCACTGTTTAATAAATTACGCACTCTAAACTTGGTATACATCGTTCCAGTTCGAGTGGGTAACGATGGCATTTCTTACATCATTTGTAAACATTGTGGGGTTTCCAGAACTCGTATAATTTATTTTTAAATCTTTACTTAAAAATTTCACTTTATTAGTTTTTTTAAATAAAAGTGAGTTAAAAAATACGCTTCAGTGGTTACATATGACATAAAAAAAAATCATAAAAAGAGTGTCTAAAAAAGTAAGTGCTACAGACTAAGATGTTTTACCCACTGTTTTAAATTCTTTTAATTGCTGAATCAAGAACTTTTTGCTCTAGATATTTTATTATTAGCAATAAGATGCTATAAATAGTAGGTTGACCTTTTCAAATGCAGCAGGAATTGGACCCAAAGATTCGGACCCAAAAATCTAAACTTAAAATATATGATGCAACAGGGGGATAGTCTTACCCAGAAATGTCTAAAAAGGATTGTCCATTAATACACTTTTTGAAAACCCCCTTGCAAAGACTAAATACGGGTATATCAATGTTTTACCTTATGTGCAAAAGGGTTTTATTTTTTACTATTTTACTATTATCAGGTTTGAATTTTTATGTGTACTATTGTTTGCCTTTGAATTGAAATAGTATCCCAGGATCCTTTGAATTTTTTTTGTGGTCCTCCTTTTCAACTGCGGCCTTCAGCATATTAAATAAAAAAAACAAGTTTTTTAACTGAAAGTAGGGAACAACATTTAATCGTAAAACGAACAGAAATTATTCCGAATATGAATGGAGCTGTCCTCTTCTCAACGCCTCGTTCTTTACGCTAAAGTTTTTTATTGTTTGAAAAAATAAAGTTACGAGACAAAGTCAAACTTTAGCGTATAGAAAAAGGCGTTGAGGAGGGGACAGCCCCTTTCATATACGGCATAATTTCTGTTCATTTAATGTTTTAATGATGCTCTTTACTTTCAGTTTAAAAAACTTTTTTTTTTGTTTAATTTCTGATCGTTTTTTAGTTAATGAAACTTTTATTTTTGCTCACCTTCATTGAATAAGTAAACAAAATTTGCATAAAAATTTTACTTTTCTTTTGCTAAATGGATGTCTCTAAATTTAGTTATGACGTAATTTACAAATTAACTTACGTAACTAACTTCTATATTCGTAAACTTTTCTTCTAGCGAAAAATACAAAGTTGCAGATTTTTGCCGATATGAGCTTGAAACCTATGTAATAGAGTTTTCTGATACGCTGAATCTGAGGGTGTGATTTTCATTAAAGTTCTTTCACTTGTAGGGGATTTTCCCCCCCTCTTTAAAAAATCAGGCACATTTTCTCAGGCTCGTAGCCTTTGATGAGTAATACTAAACTTAATAAAATTTACATATTTAGAATCAGCATTATTCACCCATTCTTTTGATACATTTATTAACATCAAAATTCCGTTTTTAAAAGTGTCGATCACTATTGAGCCATATTGCTTGTTTTGTTATTGTTTTTTTTATTACGTATATGTTATAACGTATATGAGGGGGTTCTCCCCTAAGTCAATACCTTGCTTTTTACGTTAAAAGTTAAAAAAAAATTTAATTCACTAGCCCCTGAATCAAAACGGCCGTTTAGTTAGAATAGATAGCTCTTATTAAAGCATTAAAAAAAACTGTCGCTTCAAGAGTGAGTCATGGACTGGGGAGAGAACCCCCTCATATACGTTATAATTTCTGTTCGTTTAAAGTTCAAATGTTGCTTCTTATTTTCAGTTGAAAAAAACTTGTTTTTTTTTAATTTAGTTTCTGATGGTTTTTTTAATAATGTTTGGAAATCCATCGCCCCCTTCATAGAAATGTCCCCTACGCCAAAGAAACTACCTCCACAGAAAGATTCTCCCAAGTAGCCCCCTCCTCCAACCCCATCCTCCAGAAAAAAAAATCCTTCCTGAAAATGTCTGTATACTTCCCAATAACCAATAAATAATGCTGGCACGTCCGGCGCCCCCTTCATGGCACTTTCCCTTCCCCCATGAAAACTTACTTCATGGACAGATCCTGCAACGTAACCCCGACCCACCCACCCCCCTCCCTACCAGAAAAAAAACTCCTGAAAACGTCTGTATACTTCCCAATAACCAATACTATATGTTAACATTGGGTAAAGTTCATAACTTTTAGTCATCCCCCCGGGGACCTCGGGGGACTTAATCATCCTAAAAGTCATATTTTATCATATTTTCTACCATGTTGAACAAAATGGCTATCTCAAAATTTTGATCTGATGACTTTGGGAAAAAAATTAACGTGGAAGGGTGCCTAGTTGCCCTCTATTTTTTTTGTCACTTTAAATGAGCACTAGAACTTTTAATTCCCGTTCCAATGACTTCTCCCACAATAACCTAGGACTACGGGGTCAATACAATCACCCCTGGAAAAAAAAAACAAAAACAAAAACAGACGCACCTGTTATCTTTCTTCTGGTAAAAAATCAAAAAATCCATATTTTTGTAGATATGAGCGTGAAACCTCTATAGTAGGGTCCTCTGATGCGCTGAATATGATGGTGTGATTTTCATTAAGGTTCTATAATTTTTAGGGGGTCTTTCCTATTTTTGAAAATCAGCCAAATTTTCTCAGGCGCGTAACTTTTGATGGGTAGCACTAAACTTGATGAAAGTTATATATTTGAAATCAGCATTGAAATCTGATTCTTTTGATGTAACTATTGGTACCAAAGACCCGTTTTATAGAGTTTTCGTTACCATTAAGCTAGGTGGAGCATTATTGACAGTTCATTACCCCGAACGGTTTGATTGGTATGCACACTCTAAGCTACATGAGCTCCACGAGGCATTGGCATTTTTGGCAGTCTCTACAAACATGTTCGTGTCAAGTTTGTTTGTCAGTAATACACAGACCAGTTGTTATAAATAAACTTTGGGATAAAAACACAAACATTAAAAGCAACAGCATCAATAAATTACCCTGTTAGAAAATTTTTAATTTGAAAAATATTAAACTTTCATTCGTAAACTTTATAATAGAAGAGTCAGGGTGACGATTTAAGTGATAATCTTTAGAAATTAGAAAAGATACAAGCTTGGGACAGCAGTTTTTCTATATGGTGATTTAAATTTTCTGATTCTCTAGAATAAGTAAGGATAGATTAGACCTAACACAGCTTAATATACTGTCCAAGGGACCCAGACACGGATACACATAATTTGTTCATTTGCTATCACCAGGTATCGCAAAGCGGTATTTATCAGCTACTGTTAAATATCTAAACCGTTTTGTTGTGGAGTTGAATGTGGGGGGAAGGTGCAGAGGTGATTATATGCGTACAACAGCTTATAATTCGGTTATTTACTCCCCTAATTTAGCCAATAATGTAATAACTTTTAGTAACAACTATCTTATTTGAACCATATATTTATTGTGAAATACGAGTTAGAACCAATTTTAATGTGATACCTTCACATCTAAAGGGAATGTTCTGGCCACAATCTTGTATCCATATTTGACAAGTAGGAGGGGAGGGGAAAGCATTTCTAATAATAAAATCGAAACCTAACGTTAAATACAAAGCATGCCATTTCTTCCCCTAAACAAAAAAAATAAAAGTTTAATTATTTTAAATACACTGACAAACCTCGGTTTGCAGTCCAAGTCCCTATTGAAAGAAACCCGTTTGACTAGTTTCTTAAGCATCTTCCATATAAAATATATCGCGTGGGTTCCAGATAATTCAATTGTACCAACTTCCTTACCTATTTACTATTTATAAACCTATATGCGTTTAAATTTTTAACATTATTTTTTAATGGGCGGCTACTTTTTTAACACACTAAATAGCCTCATTGTTCTGGGAAGGCGCCAGAGCATCAACACATCAGGACCACTACCGTCAGGACATTGACAAAATCCGTCACAACATCAACAGTCATAGCATTGACACGTCAGGACATAGACAGTCACAATCGCTACCCATCAGAACATCGACAGTCATAACATCAACAGGTCAGTTCATACAGACATAACAGTCATAACATATTGACAGTCATAACATCAACAAAATCCGTCATAACATCGACAATAAATCCGTCAGAAAATTAAGAATAAATCAGTCATAATATTAATAGTCAGATACTTGACACTTCATTACATCGACAGTCACAATAGCTACACGTCAAAACAGTGACAGTCATAACGTCCACCCTTCAGTATATTAACAGTCACAATTGCTACCTATGAAGACGTCAACAGTCATAACATCAACACGTCAGTTCATCGACAGTAACAATGTCGATGTCCAACAGTTATGACTGTTGATGCTCTGATGTGTCATTGTTCTCACGGATTTTCCTTGTCGACGAAATGACATTTAGTACTTGTGACGGTTGTTCGAAATGGTAACATCTCCTTTGTTCCATCCTAGTCATTGTACTTCTTTTCAGACGGCAATAGTTCTTAGTCCATTCTTCTTTGAAATATCTCCATAGGCTAGGCTAGACTAATTCATCTAGGCACCATAGAAAACCAAACTAGGCCTAGGGACAATCAGACGGAAGGGTAAATGTATAGGCTAGAGGCTATTGAGAAGAAAACATTAAGAAAATACTTTTCTATTTCATCAGAGTTGATTCAATTCACGGGTACACAGGTTAAAATAATATAGATGCACTGGCAGCATGCATGAGAAATATACAATTTAAGCTAAATAGTTCTATATTAAGAGGGGTTGGGGGAAAATGAAAGTGGAGCTGTAGTAAACTATTCTTTTTAGGAAAATAAATCCACAATCATTTTACATGCGATAAAGCACGAATTGATTTCTGAATATACTTCCTACTCAAAGGCCCTTACTTCGCATATTTACAAAGGGAAGACACTCAGTAGCAACTGTAATGCCCATGCCACATCATAGTCACATCTATAAATAAAGAAAGCCAAATACCATGAATGACATGGCAATTTTCTTGATTTTACATTACACTTGTATTTTAAAAGCAAAAAAATTTAAATTGCAAGAAATTAGTTTACTGAGTTTGCACCAACAGTAATTTGTGTCCAACTGATCTGTATTACTGACAAGTTCCCTTTAATTTTATCAGATTGATTTCCCATATAGAAAACTCATTGTTATAAATTTCAATCTTGTCTTTAAACTTGTGCATAAACCCTTGACCCTGATTGGTCAGACAAGAAATGTATGCTTGAAATTTGAGAAAGGATCAACTAGAAAAAATACAAACGGCAAAAGTAAGTGGTGGTGTAGTCGTGTGTAATTTTGATTTTATCGAAAAGTGTGACTATAATGTAGCACAGGCATGAGACTACTGTATGTATTTTTTATGATAAGTGACATTTTAAGTTCTCTGTGGAACAATCTTTTCATATTCATTGCATTAGTAAAATCCTACTTTAGCTACTATTGGCTATCCTGGAAAGGGGCTAGGTTAGGTAGATGAAACTTTCAGGGAAAGGTCTACACGCTACGTTATGTGTCAGGAAGATATCATGAAGTGCATACCTCCATTCCTTCTCCCTCTACAATGTCCTAACCTTTGATGGCCTTTAAAAATATGTGCGTTATAAAGGTGAAACCTTGAAAAACAGTACTTCTTCTTAAATGATGCATAAGAGAATTGGGTAATTGGGCACTATATGGACCTTTACAAGGAAACTAGTCACAAAAGAACCGCAGATTCAATAGACTACGAGAGTAATGCAATGTAAAGTGTGGTTGTCCTGGCATTTCTAAAATTTAAATTGTTGTTTTTGGGGGTTTAGAGGAGGAGGAGACCTAGGTTAGGCTAGGTTACGATATTTAATTTATGCTATGCTGTATTGCTCCCCCCCCCCCAAGGTACCCGCATAAACATGATGGAGTAGAGCAACAATCCAGCCAAGTAAGAGACTATACCCATTTGTACAATAACGGGCATAATACCAGCACTGTTTTCCAATGTTGTAAAAAAAGACAAATCTCATCCCAGCCAACGAGACACTTGTCTTTAGAATTTGGGAGTTAGTTGCCCTGTCCCTATGTAGAAAATCCATTCAGTGTTTAGAAATGAATAGAAATTTCAAAAAATAGATCGGTTCTCGTGTAGGTACAATAAATGGTATTATAAACTGGGTTTATTTAAATGAACCACAAAAGACCACACCTTTCTTTGTTTCTGAAGCAAGAGTCAGGTCGGACGAATAGCCACTTCTATATCAATATGATGAAAAGGAAAAATAGTGAGGTTCTAGCTTAGCCATATTTTTTTTCATGTTTTCGCCCACAAAGGAAGGGATCTTGTTGTCATTATTTGCTAATCAAGAAAAGCCACTAAAACGCATAAAAAATAGCAAGGCTTAACGGAACTATTGAATAAGTTTCATAGGAAGAAATAGTCAATTTCCAAGGCTGGTATCACCAGCTATGCTGTTAAATAGAAGAAGAAGAAGAAGCTATAATACCACTAGCTAGTGATATACAATTTTAAACTGTATATTACAATATAAAATTGTTTAAATTGTGTATAAATTTGCTTTAGTATTGCTTGAATTGGAGAACAAATAATCATTATATGAACTCTGGAAATCCAGTTAATGTCTCTGTACAACAAAGTTCTTCAAGCTATGACACACAGTTTAAAAATAGTTTATATTTCTAATACTCTCAAGATAGCTTTACTTTGAACATGTTTACAATTCTTCATAAAAAGTCCCTAAATTCTTAATTTTTATAGTGTGAATTGGCCTTGAACACAATATTAGAGTGCTTACTTTTATTGTAAACAAACTCTTATATTATCAGCTGTTTTAGTTAAGCAGATGAGATTGAGTAGATTGAAAGAAAATGTGACTAGAATTCATTTTGCGTAATCGAATGACTTGATAATCGGCAACACTTAATTTAAGAAGCCATGCCTCGGTTCATTGATTGAGATGTCCAAGACTGTTTTGTTGCAAAAAATCATTATTACATTGAAGAACTTACATTCATTTTCATTATATTTGATTATAGCTAACCACTTTGGGAGAAGTTTGCAAAGTGTCATCTCGTCAATAGCAAAAGTCTTAGAAAAAGCTAGATTGAGGCATTTCAAACTGGACATATTATGAACACGCAGCAAAAAGTTTATACAGAATATACACTAAAGAGTTTTGTATTTTATGTCTCTATGACATGCACCAAAAAGTCGGCTCCTGTGGCTGGTAGTGTTGTTCTTTTATGCTTATGGTTATCATCGTCCGACTTAATCACGTTATTCGATGATTTTTTTTTTGCGGTCCGGGATTTTTTTTTTTGTGTCTGGTTTTTGTGATATTTTTTTGTAAAAAAAAAAACGGGATTTTTGCTTAAAAAAATATTTTTGATTGAAAATATATGTTCAAAGAATTGTTCTTTTATTAAAATAATTTATTACTAACGGCATCACTATTATTCCCTGGTTTTTTTTTTGTCATCTGGACATGCTCGATGAGTCTATTACGCTGGGGCAACAATTTATTTGTTTGGGATTTGACTTTTGAAAATTCGACTCCAATGTTACAACAAGTGGCAAATTCAGAACAAAAACATTCATTTGAGTTCTTGACATCATTTCGAGAGCCTCAAATGTATTCAGAAATCTAGGGAAGAGGAAGCTATAAATACCATCGGAAAACTTATCATACTCATCTCCAGTATCTTTTTAGTTCTGGTTTATGCAGATAACACTTTGCGAAAAGTTGGTTTTATAAAGTAATGAAGAAGTGATTGCAAGCATTTTGTGATATTCTAAGATTTCTGCATGCTTCAGTAGTTTGGGATCAATATACTTAGTTACTCGTATGTGGCGTTTGTAGAAATTACATCAATTATTATAGTGTATCACTCTGATTGCTATTAAAGTATTCACCGTATTTTTCTCATACTTTCAGATCTTTACAAGCTCATAATATTGCACACAGCGCTTAAGTTCTACGTTTTGAAGAATTTGGATGATATAAACTAATACTAATTTAAATTGTGCATTTAACTTATGTTCTCTAAGACGAATTAGTATTTATTTGTGTGCTAACAGATCATAGTTTCATTTACTGGAGCTCAATTTTCTTGTTTCTTAGGGTCGCCTGTTAATCTCTGATTACCGAAATGAATGCTTACTCTTTTCAATAATTACTAAAAAAGGAAGTTTTTTTTTTAGTTGGTTTATTCCCTTAGAGCTGTTTACTAATAACTCGGTAGCAAGAGTTTTTTCTGACTTTTGCCTTATATTTTTAATTAAAATAACCAAAGGCCGGGTTTAATACCAAGAAAGTTGGATTCTAAGTACCCAGACTTGGGAAAAAGGGGTCTTTTTTTTGTACATATCCTTTTGAGTGAAAGCAGCAGATTCCTTTTTTTTTATACAATGAAGAATCCGTGAAATAAATCTTTGACTGATATCTAGTTTATTTTCTCATGATTTAGTACGTGGGTCACTATGGTAGCATTGTTAGTAAGGTTGGGTATTTGTATTTCAAGACGAGGCTTTTGTAAGTAGACCAATAACTATTTTATTCGGCACTAGCCTGGTAAAACTTTTGCTGAACATAAAATCAGGTATCGTAATACGGACAAGGACGTATGGAAATGTGATACAAAGCAACTTTTACAACTTGCCGAACTATATTGAATATTACCGCGTCCAGACTATCCATTTTCTTGAAAATGTGCTGAAAATCTGGATATGTTGAAATGTCTTCCGTTCCGTTTTTCCGTTTTCTGTGAATGAATAATCAGAGGTTAAGAAAACGGAAAACGGGATGGACGTGATAGCACAGATAGCTTTTCTGGAAAATGCCAGAAGAAGGAGACAATTAGACACGATAAGTGCTAGATAAAAATAGTTGTCTAAGATGGTTTTCACTAGAAAAAAGCAAATTGTATAGCTGATTATTTATATTCGTTTTTATCAATTTTTTTTTATGAACGCCGACTCTGTTATTGGGATGGATAACGTTTTATAAATATTTAACAAAGAAAAAATGTTTTTGAAAACACAGATAAGTCATAAATACTATAACCTTTTTAGGCTTTACGTCAATAATCCATAGATAAACTTAAAGTGCACTCGGTATACAGAGCGTTACTTCAAGTTTTCTGTGTAGCATTCAAATAACGATTAAACACAGATGTTCCTACTCGTTTTTTTGGACCTGTAATTTGTAGTTCTCGCAGAAATGACCTTTTGCAAATTTTGTTAATACTCCAGTACGTTTATACGTTAAAATAATACTGGTACTATTGAAGATCAGTTGTTAGTTACAACTAAATATCCTGTTTCAGTGTACTTCATATTACATTCCTTGATTTTACGTCATCACTGTGAAATCCTATTATATAAAATACAAACAGTCATGGTTCATTGTATAGGCCTTTTTAAAAATTTCAGTTTGGTTAATACTAATGAAATAAAAAAAATAAGATGAATATAAAATAATTTAGAAACAAATTTGTGCTATATATTTGTTTGTTAGGGGGGTGGGGTGGGTTTTGGACGGAGCATAAGTTAAATACGTAACCTAACCTCGATGCCTTTTCCCCCCCTAAACCCCGAAAAACAATCATTTAAAAATCGTAATTGCAATAACAACCACACGTAACCTAGCATTCATGCAGAATAATGTCTTGAACTAAACTATTTGATGGGTTTTTGGTGACTGATGACCTGGAGAAGGCCCATACACCGCGACGGTACCCAAAAAACTGTATTCCGGGATTTTTTCGAAACTTCGGATTTGTTTGTGGAAGAAAAATTGGGATTTTATTTTTGAGCTGATAGCAACCCTTCTTGTACTATCTTTTTCGTTAAGAGTTTCCGGAAGCCATTCTTTTTTCACTAGAGGCCATAGCACAGCATGCCCTGTGGCTGGCTGTAAAACAGCCATTTAATTAAAATAGTAAGCATTTAGTTCTTTTTATATTAAATAAATGTATCTCAATATATACAAACTCATTTGTGCGATTTATTAAAAATTTTAAAACAAAAGAAATTGACTTTTTTATTCTTATTCTGAATATATTAACAATTTATAATGGCAATGTATTTACGCCCCCCCCCCTATAGAGGCACATTCAGGGTTTTGTCTTTCATATACAGGGGGGGGGGGAAGGCTAAAATTCATTTACGATAGAAATTGGTATTATAGTTGTAATCAGCATAAAAAAAGGCATCGAATGGCGTATTCACTTTATTTGAAACTCAATAATATGATTCGGTATATGATTTGATCAATGGTATAGGCTATGATTGATTTTTTGTATATAGTATATGATTTGTATATGATTTGAGTTTCAAATCATAGGCTATAATATAGTTTAATATATAGCCTAGTGTATAAACAATTTGATGCCTTTTCGTTCAAGATATACCAAATCAAATTATTGAGTTTCAAATAAAGTAAATAGGCCTACTTTTTTTATGCTGATTAAAAATAAAACAAGAATTTCTATCAGAAATTAATTTCCGCCCCCCCCCTATCCCGGACGCATTAGGGTTAGGTTAGGTATATCCTTTGTAGGGGAAGGGGCGTAACTTCAATTAAAGTAGAAATTCTTATTATATTTTTAATCAGAATAAAAAAAAGGCAGTCAATATAAACCAAATCATAGTATTGAGTTAGAAATGAAGTGAATACACGATTCGATGCCCTTTTTTTATGCTTATTACTAATATAATAAGCATTTATATCAGAAATGAATTTAAGCCCCCCCCCTTATATAGCCTATACCTAACCTAACCCTGAACTTGCATATATAGCCTAGGGGGGGGCTGAAATAAATTTCCTATATAAATGCTTATATTCATAATCACAATAAAAAAAGGCATCAAATGGTGTATTCACTTTAGTCCTAACTCAATAATATGATTTAGTATATATTGACCTTATTTAGTATATATTGATGCTTATTATATTTATAATCAGCATAAAAAAATGTTCACTTTATTTGAAACTCAATAATATGATTTGGCATATATTTAGCTGATTTTTGAGTCGTTTGGCCTCTTCTTGCGGAATTTGGGCAATATGCAAACTGGCTAACAGCTTCAGAAATATGGTGTTTTTATGGTTAACCTATAATTTAATATAGCACATGCCCTTAACCTCTTAATGTGGAAATATTTACATAGAATTGTATCCAAAATCCAGCGTTCTCTCAGGTTAAACCGAAGGTTTTCTGTTGAATATGGGGCAGTCTATAGCCGGTCAATATCTATAAAATAATATTATTGAGTTAGAACTACAGTGAATACCCCATTCGAGGCCTTTTTTTTATGCTCATTAAGAGTATAATAAACATTTATATAATAAATGTGTTTACGCCCACTCTCCTATATCGGCACATTCAGGGGTAGGGGGGTTTAGTATTGCAGCGATAAAGGGGGGGGGCGGTCATTCATTTATACTAGAAATGCTTATCATATTTGTAATCAGCATAAAAAAAGGCATCAAATGGTGCATTCACTTTATTCCTAACTCAATAATATGATTTCATAGATATTGACCCTATAGCCTATTATAAACAAAATTCTACTTTAGCCACTTTTGGCTATCTTGGAAAGGGTTTAGGTTAGGAAAAATGAAACTTTCAGGGATGGGTCTACAGGCTAAAGTATTGGTAAAAACTTAGAATTGTGCCTCCTGATAAGGAGACATCTTAAGAAAACAATTCTTACTTTAAAATATGTATAATGATACTAGTTAACACAGGCTATTATCCAAGGGGAGAACCTTTATCATCAAGTCTATCCTCTTTTTTCCTTCATTAATTTTCCAAATTAAAAGAAAAATTTACCATTTTTCTCCATGCTAGCCTAGAAATTAAATGCCTAAATCTTTTGAAATTGCTGCTATAAATTGTTTTATAGATAGAGTGCATTTGGACAAGTGTTGTCCCAACCAAGTGTTGATTTTGAATTGAAATTAGGTTAGGTTGTATTAATATTTTGTATTTTTGCCACTTATTTATTTGTCATTAAAAAAAAACAACAGAATAATTATATCTATAAGATAAATTTATTTTACAAAATTGTATGAATAAAAGTTATATAAACATTGAAATTTTGAAAAAAAAACATTTTAAATTAATTGTCATTTATCAGTTTCTTTTCTACGGAGTTTGTTATTAAAATGCTATTACTTATATTTTACTAGGTTTTTATGAAAAATAATTGTTTTTTTTCCAAATTTTTGGAACTTTATTTCAATCTCTTTATATACTAATAAAGTTTGATTAAGCATAGATGTTGATCTGAAAAATATTGTTTTATAATATATTTAAGGATCAGATATATTTTTAAAAGTTTTATTTTTATAGTACAAAAGATCTTTAGAGGTAATGAAAGATCAGGACCCTCTAGAGAGAGAAGAGTGTAGGTAGGTACTTCAAATTACCTTCCCAGGACATACTGCAGCCTGTTGACCCATCCCTGAAAGTTTCATTTTCCTAACCTAACCCCTTTCAAAGATAGTTAAATATAATAAAGAATGAACTCTTGCCTATACTAACCTGTATTGGTAACTTAACTATAGTGTAGGTTTGAATCCGGGTTGCAGCGGTAGCTAGCAACCCAGTAAGAGACGATCACGTCCAATGTTAAGAAATATATTCCAAAATATATCCATGGTATCCAAGGAATAGTTCGAATATTTCAATTCAAGCTAGAAAAATACCTTAAAATGTTAAAATTAGTTTTATTTTTGGTTAGGTTCTAACTAGCCGATTTGGGATTGACTATATAGTTTCAGACCAAAAAATTCTATTTTTTAATATATATTTTATTTTTCAGTTTAGAATCGCTAAAGTTATTATGTAAACTGTAAAAATATTTATGATATCTGAGCAATAATTTTAATCTTTTCATTCAAACTAACAAAATACCTGAAAATTTAAAAATTAGTTTTACTTTTTGTTAGGTTATGGATACTTGATACGAGTCATAAGAAGTGTTAATTGTCTTACTTTCTCTTTACTGATTCAATTATTGATGTAGTAAAGGTGTTAAGGATAATTGTCCGGAGAAATGTTCACCGGGTTGGGATTATCTATAGGATCTATATCCGGGGGAGGGGGATTTTTCCAAAGGACAAATTCTCCATGGGAGAACGTTCTGGGGTAGCGAATTCCCACTGGGGGGGGATTTCCGGCAAAAATTTCCTACGGGGCTGGGATTACTGACATGATATGAAAACTATCAGAAATTAAGGTCTTTTTCAAATGAAAGTGTGCTAAGAGTAGAGTAACTTTTTATTTACAACAAGACTTAACCCTGTTAATCAACGAAAACGCAAATGCTTTGTGGCATAAATAAGCGCAACACACACTTGTGTAATGCAAACAACTTTTCCGGCGGAATAGTGTGTAAAAAATTTTCCGTCGGTAATTTTCAGCGAGAATGGTGTTGTCTGGTGTGAATTTTTCTGATAGGGGGATGACATTTTACGTGGATCCGGGTTGCAGCGGTAGCTAGCAACCTAGTAAGAGACGATCACGTCCAATGTTAAGAAATATAAAAACCCATAGTTCCTAACAAAGGAGTCAGATCAAAACAAAAAGTACACCATTAGAACCGCCTTGTCCGAAACCCCTGTATAGGAAACTTTCTGTCCCTTGGCTTGAACAGCAAGGGAAATATATTGGCTTGAAAATCAAGAAAATTTACTTTAACCACGTTATTCTCCCCGAACAGGATATTTTTTTCTCTTTTCTTTTTCTTTTCCACAGATAGCTTGGCACTGGAACATTGTAGAGGGTTGTTCAATAGCTCATTTTAAAGGAAATTAATTGGGTTAAAAATCTATACTAACTAAAATAAATTATTTCTAAAAGAGAATAAATTTTTCCACCAAAAACTGCATTTTTGATGTCTTTTCACACTGCAGTCTTTCAAACATAATTGTATACCAGCGGTGATTTGAACCCACGCCTCTGAAGAGACTGGTGGCTAACACCAGTGTCTTGGACCACTCGGCCAGGCTGCCTCTTATAATTTGGGTTGCAGCAGTAGCTAGCAACCTAGTAAGAGACGATCAGTCCCATGCTAAGAAATATAAAAACCCAAAACTCCTAAAAATAGAGTAAGATCAAAACAAAAGTATCATAATAAAGATCAAACTCTTCCCTATATATACTAACTTGCATACGCAACTTCACTATAGTTAAGATTACAGTATTTATATTATACATCATTATAAATAATAAAAGGTTCAAATGTTCAAAGATTATAGAGTTAAAAATTTTCCCACACCAGGAATTGAACCCGAGCCTGTTAAGTGAAAGTTAACTATCCTAGCCACTAGACCATATGGAATCATAAAGATGTATGATTTAAGAGCCATATGCATATTATTATTTCAGCATACCAATTATAATAAGGCCAAAACAAAATTGTCGACTTGCAACCTTACTTTTGACACATGAGTTAAATCTTCATCAGGCTTAAAAAATGTTTTGCTAGTTTTACATCCGGGTTGCAGCGGTAGCTAGCAACCTAGTAAGAGACGATCACGTCCAATGTTAAGAAATATAAAAACCCATAGTTCCTAACAAAGGAGTCAGATCAAAACAAAAAGTACACCATTAGAACCGCCTTGTCCGAAACCCCTGTATAGGAAACTTTCTGTCGCTTGGCTTGAACAGCAAGGGAAATATATTGGCTTGAAAATCAAGAAAATTGACTTTAACCACGTTATTCTCCGCAAACAGGATATTTTTTTCTCTTTTCTTTTTTCTTTTCCACAGATAGCTTGGCACTGGAACATCGTAGAGGGTTGTTCAATAGCTCATTTTAAAGGAAATTAATTGGGTTAAAAATCTATAGTAACTAAAATAAATTATTTCTAAAAACGAATAAATTTTTCCACCAAAAACTGCATTTTTCCACCAAAAACTGCATTTTTCCACCAAAAACTGCATTTTTGATGTCTTTTCACACTGCAGTCTTTCAAACATAATCGTATACCAGCGGTAAGATTTGAACCCACGCCTCCGAAGAGACTGGTGGCTAACACCAGTGTCTTGGACCACTTGGCCAGGCTGCCTCTTATAATTTGGGTTGCAGCAGTAGCTAGCAACCTAGTAAGAGACGATCAGTCCCATGCTAAGAAATATAAAAACCCAAAACTCCTAAAAATAGAGTAAGATCAAAACAAAAGTACATCATTAGAACTACCTTGTCTGAAACCCTACTAGATAAATAATGAATGTCGTCATAGCTTTATATTAGAGCTATGACGTGAATAGAAAAACACGAAATTATATTGTTGTTTCTGATGACGTCATGAAATAATATTGCGCCATGACGTCAATAAAATCATTACACCGTGACGTCATAATTACTACTTAAGAACGACAAAGATGTAAATTCTCTCATTCTTGATTAGAATAATGGTTAGATCGAAGCAAGCTATTCGCAATTTGAAAAAACAGTACTACACAAACAACAGAGATAGTATCTTGAAATCCGGGTTGCAGCGGTAGCTAGCAACCTAGTAAGAGACGATCATGTCCAATGTTAAGAAATATAAAAATCCATAGCTCCTAAAAAAGGAGTCAGATCAAAAAAAAAGTACACCATTAGAACCGCTTTGTCCGAAACCCCTGTATAGGAAACTTTCTGTCCCTTGGCTTGAACAGCAAGGGAAATATATTGGCTTGAAAATCAAGAAAATTGACTTTAACCACGTTATTCTCCCCAAACGGGATATTTTTTTCTTTTTTTTCTTTTCCACAGATAGCTGAAATAGAATAACTAAAATACCAAGCAAATTTAAAGCTCGTGAAGACTTGGAAAAAATGGAAATAATTCTGCTAATATCGCTGGCTAGCCGTCCTAATTGACCTCCGTTGCCAAGGCCCCGTGGATTTTTGCAGCGACTGTGACACATGGGTCACGCATTGCCCCCCCTCCCCCCGCACGCTTGCGAAGTGCAATGCTTTATGATTGTTGTAGGTTATTATTTGTAAGGTCATTGTGTAATTAAAGAGCTTCTAAAGTAAGGTCTGTTTTGCGAGATGGAACACCTGAGACTGTTCTATTTACTGCGGCTAATAAACATCTGAGAAAAGGTTCATTTTTTAAACTTATATTTCTTAATGCACGGTTCCTTTTCAGATAAAGAATAGTGCCTGTCTTCTTGCTTGCATTTCATGGCATTAAATGTCTAAAATATAATAAATGTCAAGATCGAAGTTAAAAAAAAAGACGGAACTTCGGTGTTGAAATCAGGATTTCTAGGATATTTAACCAAAAATTTATGACAGATACGGAATTTTGCTGAGGTTGTCGAAGAAATAATATGAATTTCTTTCAGTGTTCCAATTTATTCTATTTCTAAAAAGTTAAGCTTTAAAGGTAAGCAATTTTATATCACAGTATTACTCAATTTAAGTGCAATAAGGAATTAAATAAAAAAATTTCAGAAAACAACCAAAAAATAGGAATTTTGCATTAAAGACCTATTTTTCCAGAATTATTTCAAAGAAATCTAGGAGAGATACGTAATTTTGTTCACTGGCTCTCAGATAGATAAATTAATGCTTTGCAGGAGTACGACATAAATCTTTCGGGGAAAGTTTACTCTCTCAGCTAGGATAGTTTTGTCTTGACACCACGTACAAAATAAGCCAAAAAAGTTTTTTTTTTTTTTTTGGGGGGGGGGGGGTTACTGCTGAAAATTTTACTAACTTCATTGGAATTCTTCTGCTCTGCTCTACTATTCCCATAACCAGGAGAAACTTTGTGTTTGCATTTCTTACGATTTCGGATCACAATAAGAAGAAAAAAAAAAAACAGTTATGTATCTGTAAATAAGAAGGGCAATTGGGGTATAAATTAAAAAGTCACTTTTAGTGACAGGCATTAAAGTTCAACGGTGCGAAAGAAGACTATGCATTTGTGAAGTTAAAGTGTACAAATGAGAAACGCCACAAGGTGAGCTCTGTCTGATTGAAAATAACATTTTAAAGTTTTCCGAGAATAGTTTCGTACCAAAAAAAATCGCTCCTTTGAATACCTGTCTAACAAACAATACCAATGATGTATTCGTACCAGTGCATAAGCAAAAAGCTGTTAGTTACTTCAAACATAGTTTAGCTGGCTGAAGAGGATTTATAGCACTGATTCGAAACAGGGATAAATGGATTATTCCCCCCCCCCCCACACGAAAACATCTTTTTTATTTAGTAGTTTGAAATCCAACTGCTTGGAGTAAGATTTGACTGTTATCAACCTAACTTTAGTCTTTACAAAAAGAAAGTGAGAAAAAAATCTCAATATAAAGAATCACATGGGACTACGGCCAGAGAAGAAAAATACAAACTAAACGACGCGGATATTTGCCGGTATAAAACTAGGCGTCTTCAATGCTAAGGTCAAAGATAAAATTTTCAATTTTAATTTAAATTAATAAGATAAAATTAAAGACAATATTTTAGTCTTTAATTACTGACCCTTCTCAATTTACTCGAAGCGGAGCTTTGTCGTGTTGGATTTTCTTTGTTGATGAAAGGCTTCAAATACAAATGTGTCAAATTGTATTTCTTTTAGGTTCAGAACGTTCTGCTTACTTTTATGAGTTTTTGAAAAATAAACGAATTGTTCTATTTGACACATTGTTGGAAGAATCAGAAGCAGCAAAGATCCGAGAAGTGTCCAGATCAGAAGCGTCCAGATGTTTGGAGCCAGATCAGGGGGGGTGTATGGCCCCTCACTAGATCCAACAATGGCCCTGCTTTCATGATTTGCTGTAGCTTAATTATTAAGCTTTAGTATGACGTAGCAAACGACTTTTGCAGATGCCAAAACAAATGATCTTAGTCGTTTCTATTTCTTGGATTTTCTTTTGGAGAAAAGAAGGGGGTTGAGTTTTTTTTTTTATTTATTGATATAATTTAATCGTAAAATGGATTAATTTTGCTTCACTGATTCCACGAAATATTTGGGCGCAAGAGAGGAGGGGCAAAGTCCCCGAATCGGAAATTTTCTGTTTTTACAATAATTTCTTATCTATTTGATGCAATACTCTTTTTTTTATGTGATAGTTGAAGAGCTCCAATCCTTACAATGCTATTACAAATGTGAGAAATTCTATCTATTTTATATTAAATTTTCTTTTTGGAGTTGAAAATTTAATTATCTTAAAGATTCTTTTATTTAAAGTTGTATATGTGCCTAAGTACTTATACATAGTATATAATAATGAGTCTTATTTGCTCCAGACTATTGATCTAGTAGCCGCAACCTACTAACAAAAAATTCAAAACCACGTTAGAAAAAAATCTTCTGAGAAAAGTCGTTCATTTAAAGCTGGTTCATGAATGTTAACTATCATTTCACTTTATCTTCAAAGTAAAGGTTTATAGCAAAAAAAAAAAAATTTTGGGACCTTCGAAAAGGAACCTGAAAATCAAAATAAATTGTCCACCATTATAATCACCTAAAACCATAAACTGGGGTTTTTCAGCCCCCTCTGTAGCCCATAGTATCCATAATACCATAGTATACTATGGTATTATTAGTATATACTATACAGTATACTATTTATTATTTACTATTATTAGTATATATTATACATAGCATATACTATGGTATTATGGACCATGTAGTCCATAAAGTCCATAATACCTTGCCATACTAGGATGAAGGTCGCTAAACTAGAAGAAACACAACTGTGTCGGAAAGAGCTCAATTTATTTGCTGCTGAATAGAAAACTCATAATCAAGGGTAATCAGTTAGAAAATCTTAAGCATTTAACGTTTAAAGTAATTTATAACAAAATACATTTTTTAGGCAAGCTCTGAGTTGGAAATGGAAGCGAGGACAGATGTTGGACTCGTCAAGGGGCGTGCCTACCAAATCACCGCTATACGGGAAGTACGGGAAGTTCGCTTACGCAATCCTTAACGGGTGAGTAGAAACACCTATTATCTTTAGTCTAGGGTCTTAGAACAACATAAGATAACTTTTTTCTAGTTTCTTTAAAGCTGTGTAATGTTGGAGAGAGGAGGCACAGACGCAGGGAGTTTTTCAAGGGAAGGTGGGGGAGGGGGGATTTAATAATGAAAAACTTTGATGATTCAAATCTAAAGTGCACAGAAATTACAAAGATTTTTAGTTTTATGGGGAGAACCCCGAGGTACCCCACCCCTTGGGTATGTACCTAGTTTTAGAAATAGTGGAAACTTACAATATATTTCTATTCAGCCTACTTATTTTCATACTGTCTTGCCCGTCGGTTCGTGAAAAAGTAAAAAAAAAAAAAAATTGAGTTAACAAATCCACCCCCCCCCCCTCGATATCCCACATTTTCTCGATTATATGGATACCCCTCATTGAGATTATCAAATAAAATTAATAAAGAGAGTTTATCTGATTGTTTCAACTGGTTAATAAGAAACCAAAACATCAAAAGTCTTTACAGCCTTTCATATCCACCAGTTTCAGAAGTTGTTCACGGTTTAAATTGTGTGCTTTTTTTTTAATTTCGCATGACTGACCCAAAAGAAAATAAAAACGATATAAAAAAAAGAAAAAAAACTGTTTGATTGACCCAGGAGATAATTGAAGAAAAGATTAAAAATTAGTTGTAAGTAAAAACGTCGATTGCATGCAATATAATATCTATTACAATAATAATTTTTAGATCGCATCTTATTTTACTAATTCTCAACTGTCTAAATATTTGCATATGTCGCGTTTTACCATACCAAGTCAGGGGCGTCGTTTGGAGAGGGGCAAAAGGGGGGCAATTGCCCCCCAATCATCTGTAGAAAAACTACTATATAGCCCATGCCGCTTGACTATCTAGATATGGACCCCCAAATAAATCTTGCCCCCGCAATAAAATTGGAGCTACACCGATGTACCCACTTGTATTGGAATCGGGGAGGTGAGAAGGGTTGGTTCTAAAGCCAGACCTTTGGAAACATTGGTGATATATACTAAACAAAACTGCTGAATAAAAAAAGACATAGAATCTTGAAATAGTTCGCTTGAATTAAATATCTTGAATAATTAATAATATTTTGAATAGTAATTTTAAATTGATAATTAGATAATTAAAGTTGGATGCATCGAATTTTTTTGTATGGATTATAATAAAGAACGACCTCTTGCCTATACTAAATTTTATATGCCACTTAATTATAGTATAGGTTAGTAATTCAACAGATAGCATGGCACTGGAACATCGTAGAGAGTTGTTCAATGGCTCATTTTAAAGGAAATTAATGGGATTAAAAACCTTTTGTAATTAAAACAAATTATTTGTATTACATTAAGAAATTTTAATTATCATCATAAGTAAACATTTCCCATACAGAAATTGAACTCAATCCGGGTTGCAGTGGTAGCTAGCATGCTAGTAAGAGACGATCACGTCCAATGTTAGAAAGAATAATAAGGAACAATAAGGAACGAACTGTAACCTATAGTAACTTAAGCATTAAATCAAACAGTTTGTGGTCATAATAATGAGTGTAATGGCTCATTTTAAAGGAAACTGCTGCATATAAAAACCTTTTATAATTAATTACATTAAAAGACCATCATTGGAATAACAAACAATTACATACATTTGAATTAGTTACTTATTTGATTGTTTTATGTTCGTCTCTTACTATTTCAAAGAAGAAAAAGCAGTAGGCTTTTTCCTGTTTGTAATCAGTTCATGATCCAGGTTGCAGAGGTAGTTATTGTAAAGAACGAATTCTAGGCCATAGTAACTAATTTGGTTTGAAAATCCGGGTTGCAGCAGTAGCTAGCAACCTAGTAAAAGACGATCACGTCCAATGTTAAGAAATATAAAAACCCATAGCTCCTAAAAAAGGAATGACATCAAAACAAAAAATACACCATTAGAACCGCTTTGTCCGAAACCCCTATATAGGAAACATTCTGTCATTTGGCTTGAACAGCAAGGGAAATATATTGGCTTGAAAATCAAAAAAATTGATTTTAACCACATAATTCTCCACAAACGGCATAGTTTTTTCTTTCTTTTTTTCTTTTCCCCAGATAGCTTGGCACTGGAACATCGTAGAGAGTTGTTCAATGGCTCACTTTAAAGGAAATTAATTGCGTTAAAAATCTTTTGGTAGTCCAATATTTGCAATGGTATGTTCTTTGAATGATCGTCATTTAATGTAAACTTTTTTAGGAGTTAGGTTCACATATATATGTGAATTTGGGTCTTTACTGTAAACAAGAAAAAAAATATCCCGTTTAGGCAGAATGTTGTAGTAGCTGTGCTGCAACCCGGATTTTCAAGCCAATATATTTCCCTTGTAGTTCAAGCCAAGGGACAGAAAGTTTCCCTTTTAGGAGTTTCAGACAAGGTGGTTCTAATGATGTACTTTTTATTCTGATCTGATTCTATTTTTAGGAGTTATGGGTGATTGCATTTCTTAACATTGGACATGATCGTCTCTTACTATAAAAAAAAAAACGAAAAAAAAATTGAGTTCTTCCCTAGATTTAGATTTTTCTTTTTCTTTTACCTCTTCATTAAAAATTTAAAAAACAATTCTCCAATCTCCACCCCCCCCCCTCGTATATTTTCGTGAATTTCATAAATATTCCAAAACAGGTGCCAATAGAGGTCGGTATGACTGTAATAGCGAAGATAGGGTGAATAGTTGTTTTCTGGGTAAACTTTTAGATATTTTATAGAAATGAGTTGAGCCAGGTGAATGAAACTCTCGAAAATCAACTTAGATATTATATTCTTAAATTCTCCGAGAATTCCATTGACCTTGCTCAAATTCACACCCTTAAAATATAAACCTTATGAGTCTTGAAATTAATTATTGACCTTGTCCATTTCACTCAGAAAAACGGGCCTCTAAGGGGAAAATGACCCACGCAGTTCCAAAGACCCTTCAAACCGTCCATTGAATAATAGGCTTCATAGGTATTGTTTAAAAAAAAAGTCGGACTTTTTATAAATTTCAATATGATTTCTGCACAGATCAGCGCATTTTAATTATTTATTAATTATCTAAGTAAATATTTTAATTGCTAGAGAGACATTCAAAAGATTCTTTTGGCTGCTCTTTCGCTGCCATTTAGATTAATAAACTATAAAGATAAGTCTTTATATGTAAGGAGCGGGGATTTTCTGGCCTTTGTTCTCCAATCCCCCTCCCCCCAACTCTCAGTAGCTTTTTGATAGATTCTTCAGGAAAATAGGTAGATGGATTTTCAGAAACATTGAATGTGCTCTTACAGCTTGGACCTTAGTACTTACAGACGGGCATGACTGCTCATTTAGTGTTCTAAGCTCTAATGGCTTTGTCTTAAGAATGTTAAACTTATCACAGTTCTCACCTCTCGTCTGTTTACTCCTGTGACAAAGATTTGTGGAAAGTAGTCTGAGTTGTTGTCCAAGGTAACGGACAAAAATTTTGTCCGTTGATGCAGTAGCATATATGCTCAAAGAGACTAACCATTGACATGATGGATCTAGAGTTTGAGATAAATGCACCGTTTAATGGTTTAGCTACAAGGAATGTATCTTTTGTATATTTTTCCTTTGTGTTGTACTTGCAAAAATTAGCGCACTGAATTAAATGCTAGAAAGTATAGGAAAATTTGGGCAAGAGGGACACATGCCCAGGGGAACATAAAGTTCAGGTAGAGTAGAGGTAATTATAATCACCTTGTGCTGGTATAGTTTTTGTAAACAATTACTTTTTATTATGTGTGTTTACTATATGGGTACTCCCACAGTCTAGTGTGTGTTTGATATAGCACGAATAAAGAATCAATGTAGTGTCAGTGATGAAAAGTATGGTGGGTGATCGTATCTCGTTATTAGCTCAGGATTCACTCGGCTTCAGTTTGGATCATTTTATTTTAGTATAATTTTTTTTTTATTTTAGTATTATTAATCTTAGTATAATTGTTATAAAATATTATTGTATTGATTGTATTATTGTTTATTTTGATTGGCATGGTATTTTTCATTGTTATTCTTCAATTATTTATTTTTTTGATTCTTCTTGTCCTTCTGTTTGATTTCAGTGCTATTGTTTATTATAATGTTTAGTCTTCCACTCTTACAGGCCACAGAGCCTTTTTGGGGGTCTAAAGTTTTGTGATTTTTTCTCTGTTTCCTTTAAATAAATTGATTGATTGGTTGATTGATAGACAATAACTTTCATAGTTTTATATATATATTCTTGTTTTTATTTCTAGTCTGAATTCAATAGAAAACACAGATTACATACTATCCGTGAAGCAGTCGCCACATCGGAGCATATTAAAAGCCGAGCGGTTTTGCTGCGCTTGAAACTGCCTTATGGAAGGTACATCATACTCCCCACCACTTCCGAGCCTGGCGTTGAAACTGACTACCTCCTTCGAATTTTTTCATCCACTCATATTAAAGCAAAGTAAGAACTATTAATTTCATTCATACTTTTTGGGTTTCTCTTTTAGGATTGACTGACCTTTAGTCTTACCCTATACTGAGGTCGAGTTTAATATGTTAAAAAAAGAAAGAAAAGAATGGAGGCCCACGACTTTGATATAATCCTACGCTAGTGCCCAATTACATGTCTACTAATGTCAAAAACAGTCAACTCAAATATTTCGTGTGAAAACAAGATATCAAGCAAAAATTGGAAAATGAAATTACATAATAACCTGTCAAAAAGCAACTAATGTCAAAATTATATTTTAAACTTATTGGAATTGTATCCATATCTACTTTTAATTTCAAAAATATCAAATTCATTCGCGAACAAACCTCCCGTTTTAACTTGTTTAGCCTTCGCCCCGAAAGTTTTAGGCTTCTAAGGTCTTACTGTGTGTAGATTTATGTTGTTTTTTTATGCATTGTCATTTCAGTTATTTTCACGGTGCAATTAAGGAGAAAATCCACAATATTTTCATGACGCTTATGAAATCTATCTACCAGCTAATTTGTTTTTGAATGGATATCAAAAACTTTGTACCTACTCGAAATAAACTAGTTCCAAGTTCAATTTGGCATCTATTAGTTATTCAACAAGGAAAAATAAGTTTAACCACTTACAATAAAGTTATTCAGAAGGACATCCCAGAACTCAACTATCTAGACAACGCACTTAAGTAAAAAGTTTATAATATTTTTCGGTACTTGAAATCTGTCTACCAACTGGTCCATTATTGAAGAGATATCAAAATTTCTAAATGGCTCTAATAAATTAGTTCCAAGTCTGAATTGGGGTTTCAAGAAAATACTCGTAGAAGGGCCAAAATGAAGGCCGGATTAACATTTGTTAAGAATGCGTGAAGAAATTCCAAAGTGGAACAAGAGGAAAAATATGAGGGATGAAGAAAATATAGTTTATCCAAGCTATCTTGTGGGACTGGCCTTTTACATGAGCAAATACCCCTAAGATCACCTTTGATATTTCTTCAGTGCTGAGATCACAAGTAATTTAGTTATCTTCATAGTTAAGCCAAACGGGAGAGTTAGTTAGTTTTACGGAGAAGATTCAGAAATGATTGCGTGGCTAACGCCGGACAGTCTCACGAGAGGTCCGAGGGGAACCAAAAAAGATTTTGATTTTTGTCGAGGCAATTTGAACGCCACTTTCATCCAGGCGAGGGATGTCAACTGCTTTTGAAGTGCTCAGATAATCATCAGAAAACAACAGCATTTCATCTGCATAGCAGAGGTGGTTTGCGTAAATTCAGAGTTCTATATGGAGGAATAACGTGTTTCGTAACAGTTCTTATGGTATTGATGAAGAGAGCTGGACTCGGGACTGAACGTTGTTTTACGCCTTGTCGAACGGCAATACCGTTGCTTTGGAAATCCGCACCCGTAAGAACGCGTTACCATACCAATTGAGTGCAAGACGAAAAGGAAATGGTTAACCCCAGTTCTCAGCAGAGAAAGGATAGTCTGTGATTATAATGGAGAGTCGGACGCCGTGGGAACGTCAGTTGTGCACACAAAGATTCTTTTTCAATTTCCTATGGCGATTTAAGTAGCCAACAAGGTAGCACGTGCACTAAACCTTCACGAAAGGTAGGATAAGTTAAGGAGGAATGTGCTTCGCAGCAGTTGAATGGTATTATTGAATGAAGGTGAACAGAGGACTGAAGCTGCTTTTACATCTCTCCCCATGGCAGTACCGTTGCTAAGGCGTTGTAAAATAGAGGAAAGGATTGATTCCACTTGTTGCCAGAGAGAGGATAGTCTGCCAATCTCATAGAGTCGAATGCCATGGAAATATCAATCGCGTACACATACAGATTCTTTTTCGACTTTCGATGGCGATCTAAAATAGCCAAAACGTTGCTTACGTATTCTGGACACCTTCACCAAAATGATTGTTACCGTGGTCACCCCTCTTATTTATCTCACACAAAAAAATCAGTCTTTCAGAAGCTTACCTATGGTTAATATAAAAAGAAAATCATTGGCCTGCATGGTTCGCATAGCTTTGGGTTTTTACCTTTCTTCCAAGTACGAGTGACGAGGATTTCAGGAAAAGGAGTCGGTATATGCTGTTGAGCAGTGTTCTGCCCAGTGCTTCATTAGATTTGAATAAATGGATTTTGACTTGAACTATTGAAGTTGCTATTGTAGCAAACTTTTTAAGCTAGTCAAGTTTGATAAGACAACATCTACCTGAGGACGAGCACAATCTACCTATATCTGACACCAGAATTTCTGACGGGATTTAGTAAATTGTGAATCAGCACCTGCCTTCCAGCAACATTTTCGAGTGTTCATCTTGACTCCTAACAAATTTACAGATAGTGAAAGTTAATTCAGAACTTTAAGAGAATGAATTTGTGTGTAAACAGGATTTTCAATGCTTGCAACGCTTCATGAAAACAGAAAAGAATGATTTGAACTGCGACAAAGGAAGAGATCTTACAAGAAAAATTTGACCTTTTCGTTGCAGTGTCTTGAAAATAATGTTGTTTATTTTGCTAACGAAAGCCTTTTGTATATTTCAGACTGTTAAAGCGAGATGCTCCAGCCCGTTCTATCATTTCTCCTAAATTAGCTACCCTTGTTTTAGTAAAAGGAATATCGGGACTGTCAAGGGGAATAAAGGTAAGAAAATATTTTTATGAGGCTATAGTACCCAGTCCGTTATCCAGGGGAGTTGGGGGGTATAAAGCTCTGAATTTCTTGAAATCCGGTTTGAAATTGGTCTTCGCCATGGCACCTGACACTTAAACATGGCACCTGGCACTAAGAAAATATTTCAGAAAAGTGGACTACTAAGTAAAAATGCGGTATACCGTTAGTATGGATGAGATGATCTTGGCTATTCAATCATTTTATTCTTACTAAAAACAAATCTAATAAAAGTAAAACTTTAATAAACGTAAAAGTAAAAATCTAGTAAAAGTAAAAGTAAAATCTAATAAAAGTAAAAGTAAAAATATAAACAGAAACCTAAATTTAGTACTGAGACTGGCATCGCAGCGTTGAATCTGGCAACACTGTGTAGCGATAAAAAATTATGGCTAGACTTATTTGTGGGATTAAAGATTGACCGCGACAAATGTAATATTATGCCTTAAACCTTTGAACTTACACCTTATAAGTTCCCCGATAGCGCCGCTTATAGCGCTAAAGACTGTGCCATATGTAATATTATTCCTTAAGGCGATGTACCGATTGCACCACTCGCTGGAAGCGAGAAAATGAAATGCATAATTGTAGTAGGTTAGAAATTCTCCAACTATAAATCCTGGAGCGTGACCTCGCTTCCTCGAGTTATCTTCTTGTCAATTACCTCTAATGTTATGTAAAAATCAGATCCCTGGGAGCGCTGTCTTGGGGGTATACGAACTAATTACCTGCCGTGCGAACAGATACAGACATATAAAACGAAGTAAACACAAGAAGAAAAGCAATAGTTTTATTGAGACTTACATTTAGGTGTACATCAGTGTTTCACTTTAACTGGCAATAGTAGTGGCTGAGATAACAATAATTACCATGATAATGACTGGATTGCAATGCCTGAATGCCGAAGTAATTCTGATTTTCTAATCCCCAAAAAAGTACTTTTACAACACTATAAAACATAGTTTTTGTCCTGCGCTCTAAGAGCTCACTCCCAATTGGCCCAAGTTCCGTGGAGGGGGCCTCTATTTTGTAATTCTGTTCGCAAGCCCACTAAATTATGCGAACTATCTATCCAATGATTTGTTTTAAATGTTTCGATGATTTAAACGTTCACACTGCTTGTAAAATTTAAATTTCCTGATAAGCATTGTAACAAGTATCTTTTTTATAACCAATTATCTTAGTGAAATTCAAATCGAATAGCGCCATTGTTTGACTGAAGCTAAAATGCAATTTCTCTTTTTGCTGATTAAGAACTTTTCTTTTTTTGAAACTAGATTTAAACTTAATTAGAGGAAGTCGGAATTATCTTTAGAAAAAGGAACTTTATTTTTGTATTTTAAATATATCACATTTTACTCACAGTACATATTACCCTTCCCACTATTTAGTGACGTCCCGTCATTAGGACTTGCTTGTCCTTGGGGTTTTGAAATATTCGCTATTTATTTACTATTTATTCTACATAATTTTGATTGACATTTTATTATTTTATATTTTTATTTTGGCTTAATCAGGAGTGCTAAAAAATTACTCTTATTACTTTTCTTATTTTATTATATATCCATTTCTAAAGTTCATCTACTGGACTAAGATTATCTATGGTTCTAGTCTATCTACTATACTAAAGATTTTTTTTTCTACATCTAACACTGATGATTGTTACATTTCCAACAAGTTTGAGGCTATCGTAATTTTACTATGAGATTTTTTGAAAATTCACCTGCTTTTTGATAGTTCATAGGGTGCCTTATCATTAAGGGGTTGAACACCTGGACTGCGTTCATTTTCTTCTCAGCATATAATTTTTGGGATATTTTAAAGCACATAGAGAATTTATTTCTCATATAAAATTGTTCATTCGTGCACTTAGGGATCACAATTCTCTTATAAAATTGTCCGTGCCTGGCTTGCGTCTATTAACTTTTTCGGTGGTTCTTTGGTTAATCACAGGGTAATTGAAGCTTGGATTTGGCATGGGTTGACATCAAACTTTAGTGACTCCTTCAACATATATCTGGAAATCCACAACACTGAACAAAATGGAAATCTAAAAATTTTGATTAGATGTGTGTGAAGAAAAGGTGGGCAAGAAAGGGGGGCTAGTTGCCCTCAAATCATTTTCAACTATTAAAAAGGGCACTAGACATTTGAATTTCCAATCGATTGAGCCCTTTTTCAGGCTCATATTTTAGGCTTGATATTTTATACCAAAGCAAACAAATTACTTGTTTGAGTCTTAAATTATAATCTTATTTTAGTTATATGGGCTTGAAGTTTGTTCTTTACTGTAAGGACCGGAAAAATACAGCTGCAACCCTGATAACAAACAGGAAAAAGCCTACGGCTTTTTCTTCTTTAAAATAGTAAGAGACGAGCAACCCGGAAGCAACCCGGATTGACAACCCAGATTTAGGAGTTATGGCTTTTTATATTTCTTAACATTAGACGTGATCGTCTCTTACTAGGTTGCTAGCTACCGCTGCAACCCGGTTGCCTATGCAAGTTAATATAGGCAAGAGTTCGTTCTTTATTGTAATACTTTCAGTTTAAAAAACTTGTTTTTTTTTTATTTAATTTCTGATCGTTTTTTAGTTAATGTAGCTTTTATTTTGGCTAACCGTCATTGAATAAGTAAACAAAATTTGAATAAAAATTTTACTTTTCTTTTGCTAAATGGATGTCTTTACAAATTAACTTACATAACTAACTTCTATATTCGTATATTTATCTTCTGGCAAAAAATACAAAGTTGCAGATTTTTGCAGATATGAGCTTGAAACCTATGTATTTTCTGATACGCTGAATCTGACGGTGTGATTTTCATTAAAATTCTTTCACTTGTAGGGGATGTTTCCCCCTCTTTAAAAAATCGGGTAAATTTTCTCAGGCTCGTAGCCTTTGATGAGTAATACTAAACTTAATAAAATTTATATATTTAGAATCAGCATTATAAACACATTCTTTTGATACATTTATTGACATCAAAATTTTTAAAAGTTTTTAAAAGTTTCGATTACTATTGAGCCGTATCGCTTGTTTTTTTATTGTTTTTTTTTTTATTACGTATATGTTATTACGTATATGATGGTGTTGTCCCCTTAGTCCATACCACGCTCTTTACGTTAAAAGTTAAAAAAAAAATTTAATTCACAAAACCCTGAATCACAAAGGCCGTTTAATTAGAATAGGTAGCTCTTTTGAAAGCACTAAGAAAACTGTAGCGTAAAGAGCAAGGTATTGACTTGGGGGAGAACCCCCTCACATACGTTATAATTTCTGTTCGTTTTAAGTTCTAATGTTGCTTCTTACTTTCAGTTGGAAAAACTTGTTTTTTTTTATTTAATTTCTGATCATTTTTTAAATAATGCTTGGAAATCCGGCGCCCCCTTCATAAAAATGTCCCTTACCCCAAAGAAACATCCTCCACGGAAAGATTCTCCCGAGTAACCCCCTCCTCTAGCCCCCCCCCCTCCAGAAAAAATCCTTCCTGAAAATGTCTGTATACTTCCCAATAACCAATAAATAATGCTGGCAAGTCCTGCAAAATTCAATTTGTTTTGTATGGAAATACAGATTAAATCTGGCGTCGGGAACATACGTCCCTTCTTATAATTTTGTATAATATTTATATCTTGTAATTTTCTGGTGGTACAATGGTAAGAATACCTGCGTGCAACATGGGAGGTATGGGTTCAACCCCAAAGGTCACAGTTTCAATTTATGCCACAGACAATGTTTGCAAAATTGTCAAGTTAAAGTCTAAACAAAATTTTTATTAGTAACTACCTGGATGATTCCATTTATGATGAACTATATCGATATTTTATGTAATTTAATGTAAACTTTGGGTGAAAGAGGTCACACCTTCAAGTCCCGGATAGGTCCAGCTTTTGTAATTACCAGGGATGATTTTTAATTAATAAGAAGCCGACATATTTTCTTTGAATTTTGTTTGCAGCTACCGCTGAAGCCCAGGTATTGCTCCAATCTGGATAGCTTGAAGCTACCCCTGGAACCACCATATATCAGTTACTATGGGCCAGAGATCGTTCTTTACTGTAATGATCGTCTCTTACTAGGTTGCTAGCTACCGCTGCAACCCGGATTTAAAATGAGCTATTGAACAACCCTCTACGATGTTCCAGTACCAAGCTACCTGTGGAAAAGAAAGAAAAGAGAAAAAAAGAAAAAATATCCCGTTTAGGCAGAATGTTGTAGTAGCTGCCACTTTTCTTGATTTTCAAGCCAATATATTTCCCTTGCTGTTCAAGCGAGATTTTAATTTATGTCTAATATTAATCATTAAGGAAAATTCATCATCTGTATAATGATTTCTTATAATGTTAATGTAATTTTATTTCTAGCTCTCTACAATGAGTTTGACAAGAATTGTATTTACTAAAAAAATCCCTTTGCAAGAATAAGAGAATGAATAAAGATTAAGTAGGGTATGGGGATCGATCTCACGACTCCAGACAGAGCTAATTCTCTTACAACGCCATACTTAATTTAGTATAGCCAAGAGGTCGTTCTTTATTATAATATGACGTCACTCTATTCACGTCATAGCTCTAATATAAAACTATGATGACGTTCATTATTTATCTAGTAGGGTTTCAGACAAGGTATTTCTAATGATGTACTTTTGTTTTGATCTGACTCTATTTTTAGGAGTTTTGGGTTTTTATATTTCTTAGCATTGGACTGATCGTCTATTACTAGGTTGCTAGCTACTGCTGCAACCCAAATTCACATATATATTTATTTATGAGAGGCAGCCTGGCTGAGTGGTCCAAGGCACTGGTGTTAGCCACCAGTCTCTTCAGAGGCGTGGGTTCAATTCTTACCGCTGGTATACGATTATGTTTGAAAGACTGCAGTGTGAAAAGACATCAAAATGCAGTTTTTGGTGGAAAAATCCCGTTTAGTATACTGGAAACAAAGAAAAGAGAAAAAAAATACCCCGTTTAGACAGAATGTTGTAGTAGCTGCCACTTTTCTTGATTTTTTAGTACTGATTTTTTAACTTGTGTGTAGCTTGCTTTGATCTAACCATTATGTATTCATGAATGAGACCATTTACAGTTTTGACGTTTCTTATATAGTAATTATGACGTCACTGCATTAAAAATACAGTTTTTATTGGAAAAATTTATTCTCTTTTAGAAATAATTTATTTTAGTTACTATAGATTTTTAACCCAATTAATTTCCTTTAAAATGAGCTATTGAACAACCCTCTACGATGTTCCAGTGCCAAGCTATCTCTGGATACAAAAAAGAAAAAAAAAGAAAAAATATCTCGTTTGGGGAGAATAACGTGGTTAAAGTCAATTTTCTCGATTTTCAAGCCAATATATTTCCCTTGCTGTTCAAGCCAAGGGACAGAAAGTTTCCTATACAGGGGTTTCGGACAAGGCGGTTCTAATGGTGTACTTTTTGTTTTGATCTGACTCCTGCTTTAGGAGCTATGGGTTTTTATATTTCTTAACATTGGACGTCTCTTACTAGGTTGCTAGCTACCGCTGCAACCCGGATACCGCTGCAACCCGGATGATGTGTGTTGCGTCATCATGCATATAATGTCGTTCTTTAATATAAATTTTATATTTCTTAACATTGGACGTGATTGTCTCTTACTAGATTGCTAGCTACCGCTGCAACCTGGATTACATACAGGAAAAAGCCTATGGCTTTTTCTTCTTTTAAATAGTAAGAGACGAACCTTAAACGATCGAGTAGCTAACTAAGTCCAATTTTATGCAATAATTTTTTTATTCCAATAATCGTCTTTTAATGTAATTTATTTTCTGTTTGTGTTGCGTGGCTGAGAAATTGTGGGAACCAGATAAAATATAAACTCAGTTTATACTGACGGCTACTGACATTACGGCTACATTGGTTGGTAGTGCTGTTCTCTTATATCCAGGGATGCCACAATCCAAGATTAATCCCGATATTCTGGGAATTTTTTGCGGTTTGGGATTTTTTTTCGTGTCCGGTTTTTTCGGGATTTTTTGCTAAAAACCGAGTTATAATAAAGAACGACCTCTTGCCTATACTAAATTTTATACGCCACTTAATTATAGTATAGGTTAGTTCATAGGAATCCGGGTTGCAGCGGTAGCTAGCAACCTAGTAAGAGACGATCACCTCCAATGTCAAGAAATATAAAACCCCCCAACTCCTAAGAAAAGAGTCAGATCAAAACAAAAAGTACACCATTAGAACCGCCTTGTCCGAATCCTCTATAAAGGAAACTTACCTCCCTTTGGCTTGAATAACAAAGAAAATATATTTGCTTGAAAATCAAGAAAATTGACATTTACCACGTTATTCTCCACAAACGGTTTATTTTTTTCTTTCCGCTTTTTCTTTCTGCTCAGCTAGCTGGGCACTGGAAAATCATAGAGAGCTGTATAATAGCTCATTTTAAAGGAAATTGCAACATCTAGTCACTTTTGTATTTAAAAATAAAATACTTTTTAAAGTAGAATCAATTTTGTCAAAAAAATTGCATTTTTGATGTACAATAAAGAACGACACCTTGTCCATGTTAACTAAAACATAAATAGGGATTATGTAATTTCCAATAGTATCATGGCTGTAGAGATGGCTGAAACCTAGTCTGGGTTGCAGCGGTAGCTAGCAACCTAGTAAGAGACGATCACCTCCAATGTTAAGAAATATAAAAACCCGTAGCTCCTAAAAAAAGAGTCAGATCAAAACAAAAAGTACACTATTAGAACCGCCTTGTCCAAATCCTCCATAAAGGAAACTTACCGCCCTTTGGCTTGAATAACAAAGAAAATATATTGGCTTGAAAATCAAGAAAATAGACTTTTACCACGTTATTGTCCCCAAACGGGATATTTTTTCTTTCTTTTCCACAGATAGCTTGGCACTGGAACTTCGTAGAGAGTTGTTCAATGGCTCATTTTAAAGGAAATCTCTAGATCTAGCGCTATGTGTACTTAATTTTTTTTTTAAATTAATTTTTTTTTTATCCGGGTTGCAGCGGTAGCTAGCAACCTAGTAAGAGATGATCACCTCCAATGTTAAGAAATATAAAACCCCCCAACTCCTAAAAAAAGAGTCAGATCAAAACAAATAGTACACCATTAGAACCGCCTTGTCCGAATCCTCTATAAAGGAAACTTACCGCCCTTTGGCTTGAATAACAAAGAAAATATATTGGCTTGAAAATCAAGAAAATTGACTTTTACCACGTTATTCTCCACAAACGGGATATTTTTTTCTTTCCGCTTTTTCTTTCTGCTCAGCTAGCTGGGCACTGGAAAATCATAGAGAGCTGTATAATAGCTCATTTTAAAGGAAATTGCAACATCTAGTCACTTTTGTATTTAAAAATAAAATACTTTTTAAAGTAGAATCAATTTTGTCAAAAAAATTGCATTTTTGATGTATTTTCATACTGCAGTCTTTTCAAAGATATTTGAATTTTGAAGCAATAAAACAGTCCATGTAATGAACTCTATAGTAATAATAGCTACTTGTCTCAATAGTAACCGAAACTCCTGGAACCAAAATTTTCTTTTTTGGCTTAATCGCTAAAATTATTATGTAAACTGCAAAAATATTTATGATGCCTAATCAGTAATAGTAATTTTTTAATTTAAACAACAAAAATACATGAAAATTCTAAAATTAGTTTTGCTTTTTGTCTCCTGGAAGAAATTTTTTTTTCATCTCAGTTCAAATTTATTATTGTATCCTGTAACCCGTAAAGTACATATCTCCATATTATTGTCTCATAATTGCAATTATTTTAGTTTTCAGTCCAGAATCACTAAACTTATTATTTAAACTGCAAAAATATTTATGGTGTCTAACCAATAATACTAATTTTGTAATTCAAACAAGATAAATACCTGAAAATTTTAAAATTAGTTTTGTTTTATGCTAGGTTTTAGATACTCGACACGGGATTTTGTGTGCTTAATAATTTTAAATCTTGAAAAAATATGGTCTCACGCGAGTGGAAAAAAGAAAGAATAACCAAATTACAATAAAAGACGATCATTGGAATATCAAACAATTGCATACATTGGAATTAGCTAGTTACTTGATTGCTTGAGACTTGTCTCTTACTATTTCAAAGAAGAAAAAGCCGTAGGCTTTTTCCTGTGTGTAATCAGTTTATTATCAGAGACAGCGCGCTGGCACTGCCTGAGTAAAGAACGATGTGGGCACAATACGGATAGGATTGATCTTACTAATCGTGTAAGTGAATTACAGTAAAGAACGATCTCTCTCCCATAATAACTGATATTTGGTGGTTCCAGTTGTAGTTACATAAAGGACAAATATAGCTCATCATAAATGTTGTTTTTCAATTATCCGGGTTCCAGCGGTAGCTAGCAACCTAGTGTGGGTTGCATGACAGTAAAGAACGATCTATCTCCCATACTAACTGATATATGGTTGTTTCAGGTGTAGTTACATAAAGGACAAATATATAATAAAGATCGAACTCTTCCCTATACTAACTTGGATACGCAACTTCACTATAGTTAAGATTACAGTATTTATATTATACATCATGTTAAATTATAAAAGGTTCAAATGTTTGAAGATTATAGAGTTAAAAATTTTCCCACACCGGGAATCGAACCCGAGCCTGTTAAGTGAAAGTTAACTACCCTAGCCACTAGACCATATGGAGCCATAAGGAAGTATGATTTAAGAGCCATATGCATATTATTATTTCACCATACCAATAATAATAAGGCCAAAACAAAATCGTCGACTTGCATATCCGGGTTGCAGCGGTAGCTAGCAACCTAGTAAGAGACGATCACCTCCATTGTCAAGAAATATAAAACCCCCCAACTCCTAAAAAAAGAGTCAGATCAAAACAAAAAGTACACCATTAGAACCGCCTTGTCCGAATCCTCTATAAAGGAAACTTACCTCCCTTTGGCTTGAATAACAAAGAAAATATATTGGCTTGAAAATCAAGAAAATTGACTTTTACCACGTTATTCTCCACAAACGGGATATTTTTTTCTTTCCGCTTTTTCTTTCTGCTCAGCTAGCTGGGCACTGGAAAATCATAGAGAGCTGTATAATAGCTCATTTTAAAGGAAATTGCAACATCTAGTGCCTTTTTTAATTAAAAATAAAATACTTTTTAAAGTAGAATCAATTTTGTCTAAAAAATTGCATTTTTGATGTATTTTCATACTGCAGTCTTTTCAAAGATATTTGAATTTTGAAGCAATAAAACAGTCCATGTAATGAACTCTATAGTAATAATAGCTACTTGTCTCAATAGTAACCGAAACTCCTGGAACCAAAATTTTCTTTTTTGGCTTAATCGCTAAAATTATTATGTAAACTGCAAAAATATTTATGATGCCTAATCAGTAATAGTAATTTTTTAATTTAAACAACAAAAATACATGAAAATTCTAAAATTAGTTTTGCTTTTTGTCTCCTGGAAGAAATTTTTTTTTCATCTCAGTTCAAATTTATTATTGTATCCTGTAACCCGTAAAGTACATATCTCCATATTATTGTCTCATAATTGCAATTATTTTAGTTTTCAGTCCAGAATCACTAAACTTATTATGTAAACTGCAAAAATATTTATGGTGTCTAACCAATAATACTAATTTTGTAATTCAAACAAGATAAATACCTGAAAATTTTAAAATTAGTTTTGTTTTATGCTAGGTTTTAGATACTCGACACGGGATTTTGTGTGCTTAATAATTTTAAATCTTGAAAAAATATGGTCTCGCTTGAAAGGAAAAAAAGAAAGAATAACCAAAAACAATATCAAAATAGAACAATCCAAATTTCTACTAATAGAAAACTTTACTACACAAAAAATAAAGCTAACATCCTGAAATATAAGAAAAGTTTATTTAAAAGAGATAAAAATGCCACCAAACGCAATAAAGCTCGAGCACGCGTAAGGATTGCTACTAAGATGTCTTGTGATCCAGAATTTAAGAAAATGATTACAGTTAAGAACGATCTCTCGCCAATAGTAACTGATATACGGTGGCTCCTTGGGTAGCTAAATCCGGGTTGCAGCGGTAGCTAGCTACCTAGTCATCCGGGTTGCAGCGGTAGCTAGCAACATGGAAAGAGACGATCACGTCCAATGTTAAGATAGTATAATAAAGAACGACCTCTTGCCTATACTAAATTTTATACGCCACTTAATTCTAGTTTAGGTTAGTAATTCAACAGATAGCATGGCATTGGAACATCGTAGAGAGTTGTTCAATGGCTCATTTTAGAGGAAATTAATGGGGTTAAAAAATTTTTGTAATTAAAATAAATTATTTTTATTATATTAATCCGGGTTGCAGCGGTAGCTAGCAACCTAGTAAGAGACGATCACGTCCAATGTTAAGAAATATAAAAACCCCTAACTCCTAGAAAAATAGTCAGATCAAAACAAAAAGTACACCATTAGAACCGCCTTGTCCGAAACCCTTATAAAGGAAACTTACCACCCTTTGGCTTGAATAACAAAGAAAATATATTGGCTTGAAAATCAAGAAAATTGACTTTAACCACGTTATTCTGCACAAACGGGATATTTTTTTCTTTCTTTTGTTTCCAGAGATAGCTTGGCACTGGAACATCGTAGAGAGTTGTTCAATGGCTCATTTTAAAGGAAATCTCTAGATCTAGCGCCTTTTGCACTTAATTTTTTTTATTAATTATTTTTCACGAAAAACTTAATTTTGTATATACAATATTGATCAATGACGTCATAGTCGTTGGATGTAGTGCATAAAGGCTCGATCATCGAATTTAAGCTGAAACTAAGTAAAGGACACATTATGCCTCCATATATTCACAGTGATGTATAAGATTTCCCATTACATCTGTAAACTGTTCCACAGTTGCCGGTCCATACCTTGGAAGCTTTTCACTAAACATGCAACATTTCTTTTGGATATTACTATGAAGTTTTGCGAAAGCATCTCTAGCTGACTTTTCAACAAAATCTATTCTTTCAGAGATAATTTTAATCTTTAATTTTGAATATTTTTCGTAATCCTGGTAAAACATTCGTAAAATTTTTTTCAGTTTACAAAGATCAGCCTGTGCGTTCTTTGCAGCTTGTGTAAACTGCAAAAATATCCATGGTATCCGAGCAATAGTTTGAATATTTCAATACAAGCTGGAAAAATACCTTAAAATGTTAAAATTAGTTTTATTTTTGGTTAGGTTCTAACTACCCGATGTGGGATTGACTATGTATTTTCAGACCAAAAAATTACGTTTTTTAATATATATTTTATTTTTCAGTTTAGAATCGCTAAAGTTATTATGTAAACTGCAAAAATATTTATGATATCTGAGCAATAATTTTAATCTTTTTCATTCAAACTAACAAAATACCTGAAAATTTAAAAATTAGTTTTATTTTTTGTTAGGTTATGGATACCTGATACGAGTTATAAGAAGTGTTAATTAGATGAAAATATTATTTCTTGTTTCGTAATAAGATGCCTTCTAAGCGAGTTATTATACGTAATTTAAAAAAACAGTACTATACAAAAAACAGAGACAACGTCTTGGAAAGAAAAAAGCAAAGGTATTAAACTGACAAGGCGTATCGAGAAGTAATAATTTTGAGAGCAAAACAAAACAGCAAGATGTGTTATCACAATGATGAAGATTATAGACATGCGAAAATTGAGACAGCCAAACAAAAGAGTAAGGAACGGTATGATAATGATGAAGATTACCGAAACAAACATAAGAAAAAAGTTGCTACCAGAATAATGGGTAGATACAGGGGTGACAAAAGCTATAATGAAAAAATTAAATTCTCTGCGAGGTTGTACCGAAGAACGCATAAGGACAAAGGGAAAAATTACATTCAGAAATACAAGAAGATGGCAAAAATGCAGGCTGATCTTTGTAAATTGAGAAACATTTTACGCATGTTTTATCGGGATCACGAAAAGTATTCAAAATTACAGATTAAAATTCTCTTTGAAAGAGCGGATGCTGTTGAAAAGTCGGCTAGAAATTCTTTGGCAAAGCTTCATAGTAATATCCAAAAGAAATGTTGTCAGTTTAACGAAAAGCTTCCAAGGTATGGATTGGCAACTGTTACAATAAAGAACGATCTCTTGCCCATAGTAACTGATATATGGTGGTTCCAGGGATAGCTGCAAGCTAGCCAGATTACAGCGGTAACCGAGTTTTAGTGGTAGCTGTAACCCGGAGTCTCTTTCCTAGTTTATGACTCAAACAAGCTTACATTAAAAGACGATCATTGGAATAACAAACAATTGCATACATTCGAATTAGTTAGCTACTTGATTGTTTGAGGTTCGTCTCTAACTATTTCAAAGATGAAAAAGCCGTAGGCTTTTTCCTGTTTGTAACCAGTTTATTATCCGGGTTGCAGCGGTAGCTAGCAACTTACATAAAGGACCGATATAGTTCATTATATTTTTCATGTTCATCATATTGTGAATCTGGGTTGCAGCAGTTGCTAGAAACCTCTGTGTTGCAGCAGTAGCTAGAAACCTAGTAAGAGACGATAAGTCCAATGCTAAGAAATCAAAAAAAACCAGAACTCCTAAAATCCGGGTTGCAGCGGTAGTTAGCAACCTAGTAAGAGACGATCACGTCAAATGTTAAGAAATATAAAAACCCATAACTCCTTAAAAATAAGTCAAATCAAAACAAAAAGTACACCATTAGAACCGCCTTGTCCTAAACCCCTGTATAGTAAAATTTCTGTCATTTGGCTTGAACAGCAAGGGAAATATATTGGCTTGAAAATCAAGAAAAGTGGCGGTTACTATAAGACTCTGCCTAAACGGCAATTTTTTTTTCTCTTTTTTTTTCTTTTCCACAGATAGCTTGGAACCGGAACAACGTTAAAATTAGTTTTATTTTTGGTTAGGTTCTAACTACCCGATGTCAGATTTAATATTTTAAAATAAGGAACAAACTCTTGCTATACTATCTTGCATAGAAAGCTTAACTACAGCATAGGCTTGTACATTTATATTTAAAATCAAGACATTTTCATGAAAATCCGGGTTGCAGCGGTAGCTAGCAACCTAGTAAGAGACGATCACGTCCAATGTTAAGAAATATAAAAACCCATAGTTCCTAAAAATACAGTAAAGAACGACCTCTTGCGTATACTATCCGGGTTGCAGTGGTTGCTAGCAACCTAGTAAGAGACGATCACGTCCAATGCTAAGAAATATAAAAACCCATAGCTCCTAAAAAATGAGTCAGATCAAAACAAAAAGTACACCATTAGAACCGCCTTATCCGAAACCCCTGTATAGAAAAACTTTCTGTCCCTTGGCTTGAGAACAGCAAGGGAAAAATATTGGCTTGAAAATCAAGAAAAGTGCCAGCTACTACAACATTCTGCCTAAACGGGATATTTTTTTTCTCTTTTGTTTCCAGAGATAGCTTTGTACTGGAACATCGTAGAGAGTTTTTCAATAGCTCATTTTAAAGGAAATTATTGGATTACAAATCTATAGTAACTAAAATAAATTATTTCTAAAAGAGAATAAATTATTCTACCAAAAACTGCATTTTTAATACCTTTTCACACTGCAGTCTTTCAAACAAAATCGTATACCAGCGGTAAGATTTGAACTCACCCCTCCGAAGAGACTGGTGGCTAACACCAGTGCCTTGGACCACTCGGCCAGGCTGCCTCTCATAAATATATATGTGAGTTTGGGTTGCAGCAGTAGCTAGCAACCTATTAAGAGACGATCAGTCCAATGCTAAGAAATATAAAAACCCAAAACTCCTAAAAATAGAGTCAGATCAAAATTAATTAATTATGGAATTAATCACAATGATGAAGATTATAGACATGCGAAAATTGAGACAGTCAAACAAAAGTTCAAGGAGCATTATCACAATGATAAAGATTATAGACATGCGAAAATTGAGACAGCCAAACAAAACATCAAGGAGTGTTATCACAATGATGAAGATTATAGACATGCGAATATTGAGGCAGCCAAACAAAACATCAAGGAGCGTTATCAAAATGATAAACTTTATAGAGAAGCAACAATTGAGCAGGCTAGACAAAAGATCAAGGAGCGTTATCACAATAATGAAGATTACCGAAAAATATATAAGAAAAAGGTTGCTACCAGAATAATGGGTAGATACTGGGGTGACAAAAGCTATAATGAAAAAATTAAATTCTCTGCGAGGTTGTACCGAAGAACGCATAAGGACAAAGGGAAAAATTACATTCAGAAATACAAGAAGATGGCAAAAATGCAGGCTGATCTTCGTAAATTGAGAAACATTTTACGCATGTTTTACCAGGATCACGAAAAGTATTCAAAATTACAGATTAAAATTCTATTTGAAAGAGCGGATGCTGTTGAAAAGTCGGTTTACAATAAAGAACGACACCTTTCCTATGTTAACTGAAACATAAAAAGGGATTATGTAATTTCCATCAGTATCCTGGCAGTAGAGATGGCTGAAACCTAGTAATCCGGGTTGCAGCGGTAGCTAGCAACCTAGTAAGAGACGATCACGTCCAATGTTAAGAAATATAAAAACCCATAACTCCTAAAAAGGAGTCAGATCAAAACAAAATGTACAACACTAGAAGCGCCTTGTCTGAAACCCCTGTATATTATCTGTAAAGGTGGGAAGAAGAGCAATTTCATTTTATTATCATTTATATTTAAAGTCAATGCATGAACAATTCCCTTTGACGGGGAGTCGAACCCCGGTAACTCGCGTGACAAGCGGGTTAGAACCACCTTGTCCGAAACCCCTAAATAGGAAATCTTCTGAACCTTGGCTTGAACAGCAAGGGAAATATATTGGCTTGAAAATTGTACCGTGAGTAATATGAGATATATTTAAAATACAAAAAAAAATAAAAATTTTTCCTTCTAAGGACAATTCCGACATAAATTAAACTTCCCCTAATTAAGTTTAAATCCCGTTTCAAAAAGAAAACTTCTTAATCAGGAAAAGAAAAACTACATTCTAGTCTCAGCCAAATATTGACGCTAATCGGTTTTAAATTTCGCGAAGATGCTTGGCAATAAAAAAATTACTAGATACAAAGTTCACAGCAAGTTTAAGTTATAAGGTTACCTAACTGCGTAAGCCGATCAGAACCAATTACCCACAAAATGCAATAGGATTTAGTGTGGGAGCATATTTTTTTTCTGGTAATGTTTTGTCTTTACAGGTATTTTTTAGACTAATTTTCGACTCGGTCAAAAATTTTGAGGGGGGGGGGGGTTCAAACCGGGTAACCGGGGTTCAATTCTGAACTGAAAACTAAAATAAAAAATTGAATTAGCTTATCTAAATACACATTAAATGCGACATCGTATAGTTAAAACCTAATAAAAAATGAATATAAATAAAAAAATTTCCAGTATTTTTCTAGTTTTAATTAAAAGAATTAATTTATTCCTCAGACGCCAGAAATATTTTTGCAGTTTACATAATAGCTTTAGTGATCCTGAACGGAGAAAAACAGAAAAAATTCTACGGCTTTTCTTGTTTGAAATAGTAAGAAACGAACCTAAAACAATCGAGTAGCTAACTAAGTCCAATGAAACTGCAAAAATATTTCTGGTGTCTGAGGAATATTTTTAATTTTTGATGAAAACTAAAAAAATTCCAATTTTTTTTTAGAATAGATTTATTTTTTGTTAGGTTTTAATTTTTTTAATTAAAACTAGAAAAGCACTTGAAAATTTTAAAATTAGTTTTGTTTTTTGTAAAGTTCTAATCTACCTGCTGTTGTAATTCAAAAAAATTGGGGATCTTAACAAAAATCTGATTCTTCAACTAAAACTAGAATTATTTAAAAAAAAATTAAAAATAGTTTTAGTGCAAACTGCAAAGATATTTCTGGTGTCTAAGGAATAATTTTAATTTTTAATTCAAACCAGAAAAATGCCTGAAAATTAAAAAAAATAGTTTGGTTTTCCTTCAGCTTTAAGTGACTCCTTACGTTTACAAACAGACACAATACAAAGGAAACAATTGTTTAAATACATCCTGAATTATATTATTGTGCAAGAAAATTATATCCTCATAGAATGAGGTGTAGGAATTGCAATAAAGTTCTAACTTCTGGAAGCTATGTTCTAAGAGAAGGAAGGCCTTACTGTCGTGATCCATGCTATGCTCCATTCTTTAAAAGAAAATTGATGGAGATAAAAGATTGGAGGGAACCCTTATATTACTAGAAACCATCATCATCCATATGAAATAAATTTGAAATCTTTGCCTAGACGGTTTTTGAATTGTTTTATTCCTTTGTTAAAATATATACAAATATTTTTGCAATTACCAACTTTTTGTTATTTAGGCAATTTAATGTCTTTTCATACTGAATCTGATGCACTGAAACTGATGGTGTGATTTTCATTAAGATTCTATGACATTTAGGGGGCGGTTTTCCCTTTTTTGGAAAATAGGGCAAATTTTCTCAGGCTCCTAACTTTTAAGGGATATAACTAAACTTGATGAAATTTACATATTTAAAATCAGCATAAAAATCCAATTCTTTTGATGCATCTATCGATATCAAAATTCTGTTTCTTAGAGTTTCGGTTACTATTGAGACGGGTTACTCTTAACATACAGTTCGTTACCACAAACTATTTGAAAAATAAAATAATTTTTTTCATTTTTTACATCAAGTCACTCATTACGTCATATTTGGTTATTCCTGTCGAAAGATAAACCTGTCTAAATATTCGATTCACTTATTACGTCATGTATTGATATACAAAAAAAAATAATCCCTTTGTATATTTTCAGCAAGTTATAAACAGTAACCTTATCAATGTGATTATAATAACTTTGTATTCGTTCTTTATTATAATTAATAACGTTTTTATATCTATGACGCATAAAAAATTACAAAAGAAAAGTATTTAAGACATGAAAAAAAGATTGATTTTTTTAAAGTTCAGAATCTCTAAAGCTATGATGTAAACTGCAAAAATATTTATGGTATCTGAGCAATAGCAAAAAATGTTTCCACAGTTGCTGGTCTATAGCTTGGAAGCTTTTCATTAAACATGCAACATTTCTTTTGGATATTACTATGAAGTTTTGCGAAAGCATCTCTAGCCGACTTTTCAACAAAATCTATTCCTTCAGAGATAATTTTAATCTTTAATTTTGAATTTTTCGTAATCCCGGTAAAACATTCGTGAAATTTTTCTCAATTTACAAAGATCAGCCTGCATTGTTATCATCTTTTTGGACTTCTGAATATAATTTTTAATTTTGTCCTTATGCGTTCTTTGCAGCTTGTGTAAGCTGCAAAAATATCCTTGGTATCCGAGCAATAGTTTGAATATTTCTTATAATAAAGATCGAACTCTTCCCTATACTAACTTGCATAGGCAACTTTACTATAGTGAAGATTACAGTATTTATATTATACATCATTATAAATTATAAAAGGTTCTAATGTTCAATAATTATAGAGTTAAAAATTTCCCCACACCTGGAATCGAACCCGGTCCTCTTAAGTGAAAGTTAGCTATCCTAGCGACTAGACCAAATGGGGCCATAAATAAGTATGATTTAAGAACCATATGCATATTATTATTTCACCATACCAATTATAATAAGGCTAAAAAAAATCGTCGACTTGCAACCTTACTTTTGTCACATCAGTTAAGTCTTCATCAGACTTAAAAAGTGTTTTGATAGTTTTACAGTAATCCGGGTTGCAGCGGTATCCTAGCAACCTAATAAAAGACGATCACGTCCAATGTTAAGAATTGTAAAAACCCATAGTTCCTAAAAAAGGAGTCAGATCAAAACGAAAAGTACACCATTAGAACCGCCTTGTCCGAAACCCCTTGAAAGGAAACTTACCGCCCTTTGGTTACAGTAAAGAACGATCTCTCGCCAATAGTAACTGATCAATGGTGGCTCCAGGGGTAGCTAAATCCTGGTTGCAGCGGTAGCTAGCAACCTAGTAAGAGTTACAGTAAATAACAATCTCTCGCCAATAGTAACTGATATACGGTGGCTCAAGGGGTAGCTACAAGTACATAAAAGGATTGATATGGTTCATCGTAAATTTCCGGGTTGCAGTGGTAGCTAGCAACCTAGTAAGAGACGATCACGTCCAATGTTAAGAAATATAAAAACCCCTAACTCCTAAAAACAGAGTCAGATCAAAACAAAAAGTAAACCATTAGAGCTGCCTTGTACGAAACCCCTATAAAGGAAACTTACCGCCCTTTGGCTTGAATAACAATTATAATAAAGAAAGAATATTTTACTGATTATCTACTAATAACCATATATGACGTAATAAGTGACATGATGTAATATCTAAAACCTATTGTGTACTAATAACCATATATGACTTAATGAGAGACATGACGTAAAAATTGAAAAAATTAATTTTTAATTTTATTTTCGTTTTTAGTTGAGAATCTCTAAAGTTATAAACTGCAAAAATATTTATGGTGTCTGAACAATAGTTTTAATCTTTTAATTTAGACTAGAAAAATACCTGAAAATTTAAAAATTAGTTTAATTTTTTGTTAGATTCTTGATACTTGATACGGGACATAAAAATTCAACTAATGGTTACATAATTTACATAATGGTTTCAATCAAGCAAGCTACACGCAAGTTAAAAAAAGAGTACTACCAAAAAAACAGAGATAGCATCTTGAAAAGAGAAAAGCAAAGGTATTCAATCAACCAGGCATATCGAGATGCAAAAATTGATAGTGACAAACAGCGTTATTATAATGATGTAGTTTATAGACATACAAAAATTGAGACAGCCAAAGAAAAGAGCAAGGAACGGTATGATAACGATATAGATTACTGAAACAAACATGAGAAAAAATTTGCTACCAGAATAATGGGTAGATACTGGGGTGACAAAAGCTATAATGAAAAAATTAAATTCTCTGCGAGGTTATACCAAAGAACGCATAAGGACAAAGGGAAAAATTACATTCAGAAATACAAGAAGATGGCAAAAATGCAGGCTGATCTTTGTAAATTGAGAAACAATTTACGCATGTTTTATCGGGATCACGAAAAGTATTCAAAATTACAGATTAAAATTCTCTTTGAAAGAGCGGATGCTGTTGAAAAGTCGGCTAGAAATGCTTTGGTACAATAAAGAACGATATAGTTAAGGTCAATATATTAGAATTTTCCACTTAAAGACGGTCATTGGAATAAAAACCCAATACATACATAGTTACAATAAAGAACGACACCTAGCCCATGTTAACTGAAATATAAATAGGGATTATATAATTTCCATCAGTATCATGGCTGTAGAGATTGTAGGTGTTCTAAAATCGTGGCCATCATTACATCAAAACCTTTCTTGTTTGAAAGTTACATTAAAGGACGAACTTTAGTCCATAGTAACAGGAATCTGGGTTGCAGTGGTAGCTAGCAACCTACTAAGAGACGATCACGCCCCATAGTAAAAATGAAATAGTTACATTAAAATACGATCATTGGAATAAAGACCATTGCATACATTGGACTTAGATAGCTACTTGATTGTTTGAGGTTCGTCTCTTACTATTTCAAAGAAGAAAAAGCCGTAGGCTTTTTCCTGTTTGTAATCAAGGTTTATCCGGGTTGCAGCGGTAGCTAACAACCTAGTAGTACACTATTAGAACCACCTTGTCCAAAACTTCCATATAGCAAACTTACCGTCCTTTGGCTTGTCCGGGTTGCAGCGGTAGCTAGCAACCTAGTAAGAGACGATCATGTCCAATGTTAAGAAATATAAAAACCCATAGTTCCTAACAGAGGAGTCAGATCAAAACAAATTACATTAAAAGACGATTATTGGAATGGCAAACCATTGTACACATTGATTGTTTTACAATAAAGAATGACACCTAGCCCATGTTAAATGAAACATAAATAGGGATTATGCAATTTCCATCAGTATCATGGCATTAGAGATGGCTGAAACCTAGAAAAGAACAAACCATTACAGTAAAGAACATTTCATGTTAAAGATTGATCAATGATGTCAATCATAGTTTGTAGCCAGGTCGTCTCTTACTATTCCAATTAAGAAAAAGTCCTAGGCTTTTTCCTGCTTGTAATTTCACATCAAACAAAGTTATAATAAAGAACGACCTCTTGTCTATACTAATTTATATTAAAGTTTTGGTTAGGAGGTAGCTAAACTGAGTATCTTTTTAATTTTCAATTTAAGAAATATTGCTTCAAACTTAATATATTAAAAATTCTCTCCGACAGGAAATCGAACCCCGGTCTTCCGCGTGACAGGCAGGGATACTTACCACTGTACTATCGGAGACTTATAATATATAAGTTACATATAAGTCATGATATTTAATTCCTTAATACATCTTTTTACGTGTTAATCTGGGTTAAAGCGGTAGCTAGCATCCTCCTAGTAAGAGACGATCACGTCCAAAGTAAAAAATGTAATAATCCGGACTTGAATTTTAGGCAGCTACTACAACATTCTGCCTAAACGGGATATTTTTTTCTTTTTTTTTCTTTTTTTGTATCCAGAGATAGCTTGGCACTGGAACATCGTAGAGGGTTGTTCAATAGTTCATTTTAAAGGAAATTAATTGGGTTAAAACTCTATAGTAACTAAAATAAATTATGTCTAAAAGAGAATAAATTTTTCCACCAAAAACTGCATTTTGATGTCTTTTCACACTGCAGTCTTTCAAACATAATCGTATACCAGCGGTAAGAATTGAACCCACGCCTCTGAAGAGACTGGTGGCTAACACCAGTGCCTTGGACCACTCGGCCAGGCTGCCTCTCATAAATAAATATATATGTGAATTTGGGTTGCAGCAGTAGCTAGCAACCTAGTAAGAGAAGATCAGTCCAATGCTAAGAAATATAAAAACCCAAAACTCCTAAAAATAGAGTCAGATCAAAACAAAAGTACATCATTAGAAATACCTTGTCTGAAACCCTACTAGATAAATAATGAACGTCATCATAGTTTTATATTAGAGCTATGACGTGAATAGAAAAACACGAAATTATATTGTTGTTTCTGAAGACGTCATGAAATAATACCATTGCGCCATGACGTCATACGCCGTGACGTCATAATTAGTATATAAGGAAAGTCAAAACTGAAAATTCTCTTATTCTTGATTAGAATAATGGTTAGATCAAAGCAGGCTATACGTAAGTTGAAAAAAGAGTACTACACAAACAACAGAGATAGTAACTTGAAAAGAAAAAAGCAAAGGTATTCAACCGACCAGGTGTATCGAGAAGTAATAATTGAGAGAGCAAAATAAAGGTATTCAACCGACCAGGCGTATCGAGAAGTAATTACAATAAAGAACGACACCTAGTCCATGTTAATACAATAAAGAACGAACTCTAGTCCATATTTATAGTATAGGTCAGTAATTCTACAGATAGACTGGCACTGGAACATCGTAGAGAGTTGTTTAATGGCTCCTTTTCAAGAAATATAATAAAGAACGACCTCTTGCCTATACTAAATTTTATAAGCCACTTAATTATAGCATAGGTTAGTAATTCAACAGATAGCATGGCACTGGAACATCGTAGAGAGTTGTTCAATGGCTCATTTTAAAGGAAATTATAGTTATGAGAGGCAGCTTGGGTGAGAGGTCCAAGGCGCTGTGGTTAGCCACCAGTCTCTTCGGAGGCGTGGGTTCATATCTTGCCACTGGTATACGATTATGATTTATGTACAAAAATCAAATATCTCTGAAAAGACTGCAGTATGAAAAGACATCAAAAATGCAGTTTCTAGTGGAAAAATTTATTCTTGTTTAGAAATAATTTATTTTAGTTACAAAATCCGGGTTGCAGCGGTAGCTAGCAACCTAGTAAGAGACGATCACGTCCAATGTTAAGAAATATAAAAACCCATAGTTCCTAAAAAAAGAGTCAGATCAAAATTTACAGTAAAGAACGATCGCTCCTGCATAGTTTTATAGTAAAGATCGATGTGGGTATAATGTATTATTTATTTGTTGTTGTTGTTGTTTAGACCAGGGCACTTCGTATCGAAGGAGTTGTTGTGGGAACTTCGAAAAGGGCTCATTCGATTGAAAATAGAAAGGGCTGATGCCTTTTTTAATGGTCGAACGTGATTGGAGGGCAACTAATCCCCCTTCCACTCCCATCCTCCCACACCCACCCTTCTATTTGCCCATTATGTTTAAAAACTAAATGTTGCCTTAAGATTTAATCAAATTGCACTGTGATAATGCTAATTCCTACTAAGACATTTCAGCAGTGTCCCAAAAACGACTGAAAGTATTTTGTTCAAACTTTTTGGGGCTACTTCTGCTCTTAAAATTTAACCAAATCAAAATAGCGTAAGTGTATCCAAGCTATCAAAGAAAGTAAACAGATTTTTTTGCGAAGTGTATCAAGTTTTCCATTTCAGGTCAACTAGAGGAGGTAGGAAACTAAATTAAACAGTTCTATTTGTATCCAGATTTTTTTACAGTAAAGAACGATCTTTCACCCGTAGTAACTGATATATGGTGGTTCCAGGGGTAGTCCGGGTTGCAGCGGTAGCTACCAACCTAGTAAGAGACGATCACCTCCAATGTTAAGTAATATAAAATCCCCCAACTCCTAAAAAAAAGTCAGATCAAAACAAAAAGTACACCATTAGAACCGCCTTGTTTACATTAAAAGACGATCATTATAATCCGGGTTGCAGCGGTAGCTAGCAACCTAGTAAGAGACGATCACCTCCAATGTTAAGAAATATAAAACCCCCCAACTCCTAAAAAAAGAGTCAGATCAAAAGGAAAAGTACACCATTAGAACCGCCTTGTCCGAATCCTCTATAAAAGAAACTTACCGCCCTTTGGCTTGAATAACAAAGAAAATATATTGGCTTGAAAATCAAGAAAATTGACTTTTACCACGTTATTCTCCACAAACGGGATATTTTTTTCTTTCCGCTTTTTTTTTCTGCTCAGCTAGCTGGGCACTGGAAAATCATAGACAACTGTATAATAGCTCATTTTAAAGGAAATTGCAACATCTAGTCACTTTTGTAATTAAAAATAAAATAGTTTTTAAAGTAGAATCAATTTTGTCAAAAAAATTGCATTTCTGATGTATTTTCATACTGCAGTCTTTTCAAAGATATTTGAATTTTGAAGCAATCAAACAGTTCATGGTAATGAACTCCAAAATTTTCTGTTTTGGCCTAATCGCTAAAACTATTATGTAAACTGCAAAAATATTTATGATGTCTAATCAGTAATAGTAAGTTCTTAATTTAAACAACAAAAATACATGAAAATTTTATAATTAGTTTTACTTTTTGTCTCCTGGAAGAAAAATTTTTTTCATCTCAGTTCAAAGTTATTATTTTATCCTGGAACCAAACTTTTTTTGGTTTGTAACCCGTAAGCCATATTATTGTCTTATAATTGCAATTATTTTAGTTTTCAGTCCAGAATCGCTAAACTTATTATGTAAACTGCAAAAATATTTATGGTGTCTAACCAATAATACTAATTTTGTAATTACAGTATAGAACGATCTCTTGCCCATAGTAACTGATATACGGTGGTTCCAGGGGTAGCTACAAGCTATCTAGAATCTAGCAGCATCCGGGTTGCAGTAGCAGCTGTCACCCAGAATCTCTTTGCTTAACAAAAAAAAAATCATGTCGGCTTGTTATTAAACCAGAACCTAACAAAAAATAAAACTAACAAGAAGTGACAATCTTTTCTCACTTGGCAGTTTTTTTTTTAATTATTCTTCAATTTTTAGTTACTATGGACCGGGGCATGTCCTTTTCTAAGCAGAAGGTACGGCTGCGACCAAGGTTTCTATTTCAGTTTGTTAATTCCGCATAGTCTTAGTTTTTAGAAATCTAGTTTCCGAGTGTTTAAAAAAAGAGCAAAAATATTCATGTGATTATATCAGAGTTATGGAAAGAGATTTAACATGTAATATTTTTAAGAAATTCGTTAAGGTTATTTACATTAAAGGACGAACAATAGCCCATAGTAACTGGTATCCAGGTTGCGGTGGTAGCGAGCAACCTAGTAAGAGACGATCCGGCCCCATAGTAAGAAATGAAATAGATACATTAAAAAACGATCATTGGAATAAAAACCATTGCATACATTGGACTTGGTTAGCTACTTGATTGTTTGAGGTTCGTCTCTTACTCTTTCAAAGAAGAAAAAGCCGCAGGCTTTTTTCCTGTTTGTAACCTGGTTTACATTCTATATATCTGGGTTGTATTGAAAAAGATCCAGGTTGGAGCGGTATTTTATAGTAAATTACATTAAAAGACGATCACTGAAATAGCATTCCATTCTATACATTAGAATTAGTTAGCTACTATTTAAAAGAAGGAAAAGCCGTAGGCTTTTCCTGTTTGTAGTTATAGTTAAAACACGAACTCAAACCTAAAGAAACTGAACCCTGTGTTTCATTCATATTATATCCGGGTTGCAGCGGAAGCTAGCAACCTAGTAAGAGACGATCACGTCCAATGTTAAAAAATATAAAACCCCCCAACTCCTAAAAACAGAGTCATATCAAAACAAAACGTACACCAATAGAACCGCCTTATCCGAATCCTCTATAAAGAAAACTTACCGCCCTTTGGCTTGAATAACAAAGAAAATATATTGACTTTTACCACGTTATTCTCCACAAACGGGATATTTTTTTCTTTCCGCTTGATTTTTCTCCTCAGCTAGCTGGGCACTGGAAAATCATAGAGACCTGTATAATAGCTCATTTTAAAGGAAATTGCAACATCTAGTCCTTTTTGTAATTAAAAATAAAATACTTTTTAAAGTAGAATCAATTTTGTCAAAAAAATTGCATTTTTGATGTCTTTCCATACTGCTGTCTTTTCAAAGACATTTGATTTTTGAAGCATCCGGGTTGCAGCGGTAGCTAGCAACCTAGTAAGAGACGATCAAGTCCAATGTTAACAAATATAAAAACCCATAGTTCCTAAAAAAGGAGTCAGATCAAGACAAAAAGTACACCATTAGAACCGCCTTGTCCGAAACCCCTGTATAGGAAACTTTCTGTCCCTTGGCTTGAACAGAAAGGGAAATATATTGGCTTGAAAATCAAGAAAAGTGGCAGCTACTACAACATTCTTCCTAAACGGGATATTTTTTTCTTTTTTTTTTCTTTGTTTCCAGAGATAGCTTGGCACTGGAACATCGTAGAGGGTTGTTCAATAGCTCATTTTAAAGGAAATTAATTGGGTTAAAAACCTTTTGTAACTAAAATAAATTATTTCTAAAAGAGAATAAATTTTTCCACCAAAAACTGCATTTTCGATGTCTTTTCACACTGCAGTCTTTCAAACATAATCGTTTACCAGCGGTAAAATTTGAACCCACGCCTCCAAAGAGACTGGTGGCTAACACCAGTGCCTTGGACCACTCGGCCAGGTTGCCTCTCATAAATAATATATATGTGAATCCGGGTTGCAGCAGTAGCTAGCAATCTAGTAAGAGACGATCAGTCCAATGCTAAGAAATATAACAAAACTCCTAAAAATAGAGTCAGATCAAAACAAAAGTACATCATTAGAATTACCTTGTCTGAAACCCTACTAGATAAATATTGAATGTCGTCATAGTTTTTATAATAAAGAACGACCTCTAGCCTATACTAAATTTTATACGCCACTTAATTATAGTATAGTTTAGTAATTCAACAGATAGCATGGCACTGGAACATCGTAGAGAGTTGTTCAATGGCTCATTTTAAAGGAAATTAATGGGGTTAAAAACCTTTTTTAATTAAAACAAATTATTTTTATTACATTAAGAAATTTTAATTATGTTCCTTAAGAAATCATCATAAGTAAAAATTTCCCATACGGAAATTGAACTCAAGCCTGCTGGGTGAGAGCTATCCCAACCTCTAGACCATATAGGATATATTAAAATATCCAATTAATGCAGTTTATATTAAAGAACAAATTATAAACCTAGTTAGCTGCCTGATTATTTGAGGATCGTCTCTTACTATTCCAAAGAAGAAAAAGCCGTAGGCTTTTTCCTGTTTGTAATTTATTTTATAATAAAGAATGAACTTCAGGCTTTACTAACTGAAAAGTTTAGTATTTTTATATAGTAAAGAACGAGCTCTAAATGATAGTTGTAGCTATAGCTGCAATCAAGTGAAAGACAAACCGAAGCACATAGTAACTAAAAGTTTTAAATATGTTTTGGAAAATCATCCGGGTTGCAGCGGTAGCTAGCAACCTAGTAAGAGACGATCACCTCCAATGTCAAGAAATATAAAACCCCCCAACTCCTAAAAAAAGAGTCAGATCAAAACAAAAAGTACACCATTAGAACCGCCTTGTCCGAATCCTCTATAAAGGAAACTTACCTCCCTTTGGCTTGAATAACAAAGAAAATATATTGGCTTGAAAATCAAGAAAATTGACTTTTACCACGTTATTCTCCACAAACGGGATATTTTTTTCTTTCCGCTTTTTCTTTCTGCTCAGCTAGCTGGGCACTGGAAAATCATAGAGAGCTGTATAATAGCTCATTTTAAAGGAAATTGCAACATCTAGTCACTTTTGTATTTAAAAATAAAATACTTTTTAAAGTAGAATCAATTTTGTCAAAAAAATTGCATTTTTGATGTATTTTCATACTGCAGTCTTTTCAAAGATATTTGAATTTTGAAGCAATAAAACAGTCCATGTAATGAACTCTATAGTAATAATAGCTACTTGTCTCAATAGTAACCGAAACTCCTGGAACCAAAATTTTCTTTTTTGGCTTAATCGCTAAAATTATTATGTAAACTGCAAAAATATTTATGATGCCTAATCAGTAATAGTAATTTTTTAATTTAAACAACAAAAATACATGAAAATTCTAAAATTAGTTTTGCTTTTTGTCTCCTGGAAGAAATTTTTTTTTCATCTCAGTTCAAATTTATTATTGTATCCTGTAACCCGTAAAGTACATATCTCCATATTATTGTCTCATAATTGCAATTATTTTAGTTTTCAGTCCAGAATCACTAAACTTATTATTTAAACTGCAAAAATATTTATGGTGTCTAACCAATAATACTAATTTTGTAATTCAAACAAGATAAATACCTGAAAATTTTAAAATTAGTTTTGTTTTATGCTAGGTTTTAGATACTCGACACGGGATTTTGTGTGCTTAATAATTTTAAATCTTGAAAAAATATGGTCTCACGCGAGTGGAAAAAAAGAAAGAATAACCAAAATTTTACATTAAAAGACGATCATTGGAATAACAAACCATTGCATACATTGGACTAAGTTCAGCTATTGTAGGTTCGTCTCTTACTATTTCAAAGAAGAAAAAGCCGTAGGGTTTTTCCTGTTTGTCAGTAGCCCGGGTTGTCAAAGAAGAAAAAGCCGTAGGGTTTTTCCTGTTTGTCAGTAGCCCGGGTTGCAGCGGTGGGTAGCAATAATCCGGGATGCAGCGGTAGCTAGGAACCTAGTAATAGACGATCACGTCCAATGTTAAGAAATATAAAAACCCTTAGCTCCTAAAAAAGTTAGAATAAGGAACGAATTGTAACCCATGGTAACTGAATTATTAAATCAAACAGTTCTTGGTCATAATAAAGAGTTGTCTAATGGCTAATTTTAAAGGAAATTGCTGTATATAGAAACCTTTTGTAATTATCCGGGTTGCAGCGGTAGCTAGCAACCTAGTAAGAGACGATCACCTCCAATGTCAAGAAATATAAAACCCCCCAACTCCTAAAAAAAGAGTCAGATCAAAACAAAAAGTACACCATTAGAACCGCCTTGTCCGAATCCTCTATAAAGGAAACTTACCTCCCTTTGGCTTGAATAACAAAGAAAATATATTGGCTTGAAAATCAAGAAAATTGACTTTTACCACGTTATTCTCCACAAACGGGATATTTTTTTCTTTCCGCTTTTTCTTTCTGCTCAGCTAGCTGGGCACTGGAAAATCATAGAGAGCTGTATAATAGCTCATTTTAAAGAAAATTGCAACATCTAGTCACTTTTGTATTTAAAAATAAAATACTTTTTAAAGTAGAATCAATTTTGTCAAAAAAATTGCATTTTTGATGTATTTTCATACTGCAGTCTTTTCAAAGATATTTGAATTTTGAAGCAATAAAACAGTCAATGTAATTAACTCTATAGTAATAATAGCTACTTGTCTCAATATTACATTAAAAGACGATCACTGAAAAAAAACAACTCAAGTCCAAAGAAACTGAACACTGTGGTTCATTCATACTATCTTCATTGTTTTAGCTAGAATGTAAATAAACAAGTTTCTTTTTTAAATTTTAAATTGAAAAGATAGTGCTTTTAATTCAACATATTAAAAGTTCTCCCCGACGGGGAATCGAACCCACTTCTCTCAGGTAACAAGTGGGCATACTTACCATTAGGCTATCGAACACTTATAAAATAAAAGTTACATATAAGATTTGATAATAATTTTTTATTCCGGGTTACATAAAGGCTCGATCATCGAATTTTTACATTAAAGAACGAACTTTAGTCCATAGTTTATATTAAGGGACGATCATTAGAAAAGCACACCATTGCATATATTGGACTGAGTTAGTTTTTCAGTTTAGAATCGCTAAAGTTATTATGTAAACTACAAAAATATTTATTATATCTGAGACATAATTTTATATAATAAAGAACGACCTCTTGCCTATACTAAATTATATAGGCCACTTAACTATAGTATAGGTTAGTAAATCACTGAAATAACAAACCATTCCATACATTGGACTTAGTTAGCTACTTGATTGTTTGAGTTTCGTCTCTTACTATTTTTATAATAAAGAACGACCTCATGCCTATACTAAATTTCCGCTTTTTCTTTCTGCTCAGCTAGCTGGGCACTGGAAAATCATAGAGAGCTGTATAATAGCTCATTTTAAAGGAAATTGCAACATCTAGTCACTTTTGTATTTAAAAATAAAATACTTTTTAAAGTATTATAATAAAGAACGACCTCTTGCCTATACTAAATTTTATACGCCACTTAATTTTTGTATAGGTTAGTAATTCCACAGATAGCTTGGCACTGGATCCGGGTTGTAGCGGTAGCTAGCAACCTAGTAAGAGACGATCACGTCCAATCCGGGTTGCAGCGGTAGCTAGCAACCTAGTAAGAGACGATCACGTCCAATGTTAAGAAATGTAAAAGCCCATAGTTCCTAAAAAAGGTATAATAAAGAACGACTTCGTGCCTATACTAAATTTTATACGCCACTGAATTATAGTATAGGTTAGTAATTCCACAGATAGCTTGGCACTGGAACATCGTAGAGAGTTGTTCAATGGCTCATTTTAAAGAAAATTAATGGGTTAAAAATATTATATTAAAAGACAATCATTAGATGAACAAAACATTGCATACATTGGACTTAGTTAGCTCCCTTATTCTTTGAGAGTCGTCTCTTACTACTCCAAAGAAGAAAAAGCCGTAGGCTTTTTCCTGTTTACTATATAAGATCATCATAGTTTTATATTAGAGCTATGACGTGAATAGAGTGACGTCATAATTAGTATATAAGGAAAGTCAAAACTGAAAATTCTCTCATTCTTGATTAGAATAATGGTTAGATCAAAGTCTAGTAAGAGACGATCAGTCCAATGCTAAGAAATATAACGAAACTCCTAAAAATAGAGTCAGATCAAAACAAAAGTACATCATTAGAATTACCTTGTCTGAAACCCTACTAGATAAATATTGAATGTCGTCATAGTTTTATATTAGAGCTATGACGTGAATAGAAAAAAACGAAATTATATTGTTGTTTCTGAAGACGTCATGAAATAATATCATTGCGCTATGACGTCAATAAAATCATTACGCCGTGACGTCATAATTACTATATAAGAAGCGTCAGAACTGTAAATGTTCACATTCATAATTACATAATGGTTTCAATCAAGTAAGCTGCACGCAAATTGAAAAAACAGTACTACACAAACAACAGAGATAGTATCTTGAAAAGAAAAAAGCAAAGGTATTCAACCGACCAGGCGTATCGAGAAGTAATCAAACAAAACAGAAAGATGTGTTATCACAATGATGAAGATTATAGACATGCAAAAATTGAGACAGCCAAACAAAAGATCAAGGAACGGTGTGGTAATGATGAAGATTACAGAGAAGCAACAATTGAGCAGGCTAGACAAAAGAGCAAGGAACGGTATGATAATGATGAATATTACAGAGAAGCAAGAATTGAGCAGGCTAGAAAAAAGATCAAGGAGCGTTATCATAATGATAAACTTTATAGAGAAGCAACAATTGAGAAAGCTAGACAAAAGAGCAAGGAACGGTATGATAATGATGAAGATTACCGAATTACAATAAAGAACGACCTCTTGCCTATATTATAATAAAGAACGACCTCTTGCCTATACTAGATTTTATACGCTACTTAATTATAGTATAGGTTAGTAATTCAATAGATAGCTTGGTACTGGAACATCGTAGAGAGTTGTTCAATGGCTCATTTTAAAGAAAATTAATGGGGTTAAAAACTTCTTGTAATTAAAACAAATTATTTTTATTATTACATAAGGGACCGATATAGTTCATCATATATGGTGTTTGTCAATACGGTTTTTCTTATATAATTATCCATTATTATGTAAAATACAGTAATTTATGGGGAGCTTTAACAAAAAATTTATTTATTAACTGAAACCAGAATAATTCCTGAAAATTTTAAATAAAATAATTATATTTAACTACAAACTGTAAAATTATTTATGATGTCTGAGCAGTAAATTTAATTTTTTAATTCAAATTAGAATCATAGGCAACTTAACAGCGCTGCCTAAGTAAAGAAGAATGTTTGCACAATGTATTATTTTTTTTATTTTTTGGGGTTTCATGTTAAAGATTGATCAATGGTGTCAAGATCGTAGGTTGTAGCCAAGTCGTCTCTTACTATTCCAATTAAGACAAAGCCTTAGGATTTTTCCTGTTTGTAGCTTCACATTAAACAAATAAAAGATCAGATCAGACCGAGAACAGATCAGATCAGACCGACAACAGTTAGAGTAATTAAATTAAAAAAGTTTTTATAATAAAGAACGACCTCTTGCCTATACTAAATTATATAGGCCACTTAACTATAGTATAGGTTAGTAAATCACTGAAATAACAAACCATTCCATACATTGGACTTAGTTAGCTACTTGATTGTTTGAGTTTCGTCTCTTACTTCTTAAAAGAAGAAAAAGCCGTAGGCTTTTTCCTATTTTATAATAAAGAACGACCTTTTGCCTATATTAATTTATATTAAAGTTTTTATATTTAGATATTCGGGTTGCAGCGGTAGCTAGCAACCTAGTAAGAGACAATCACGTCCAATGTTAGGAAATATAAAAACCCATAACTCCCAATAAAAAAAATCAGATCAAAACAAAAAGTACACCATTAGAACCGCCATGTCTGAAACCCCTGTACAGAAAACTTTCTCTCATTTTTACATAAAGGACCGATATAACTTATCATAAATGGTGTTTGTCAATTATAATTAGAGTAAAGAACATCCGGGGTGCAGCAGTAGCTAGCAACCTATTAAGAGACGATCACGTCCAATGTTAAGAAATATAAAAATTCCTAAGTCCTAAAAAAATATAATAAAGTTACAATAAAGAACGATACCTAGCCCATGTTAACTGAAATATAAATGGGGATTATGTAATTTCCATCAGTATCATGGCTGTAGGGATGGCTGAAACCTAGTTACATTAAAAGACGATCATTGGAATAACTAACAATTGCATAAATTGGAATTAGCTAGCTACTTGATTGTTTGAGACTCGTTTCTTACTGTTTCAAAGAAGAAAAGCCGTAGGCTTTTTCATGTGTGTAATCAGTTCATTATCATAGGCTGCGCGCTAGCACTGCCTGAGTAAAGAACGATGTGGGCACAATATTTTTTTTTCTTCTTCAGTCAGGTATTATTATAGTAAAGAACGGCATCTAGCCAATTTTAACTGGAAAAAAATGGGGATTATGCAATTTTCATCGGCATCATAAAGCGAATAAAGAACAAACTATGGGACTTATTAGACTTAGTTTGATTCCTGACCCTTCAAACTTTGTCTCTTACTATTCCAAATATCCGGGTCACAGCGGTAGCTAGCAACCTAGTAAGAGACGATCACGTCCAATGTTAAGGAATATAAAAACCCATAGCTCCTAAAAAAGGGATCAGATCAAAACAAAAAGTACACCATTAGAACCGCCTTATCCAAAACCCCTGTATATTAAACTTTATGTCCCTTGGCTTGAACAGCAAGGGAAATATATTGGCTTGAAAATCAAGAAAACTTGCAGCTACTACAACATTCTGCCTAAACAGGATATTTTTTTTCTTTGTATCCAGAGATAGCTTGGCACTGGAACATCGTAGAGAGTTGTTCAATAGCTCATTTTAAAGGAAATTAATTGGGTTAAAAATCATTAGTAACTAAAATAAATTATTCCTAAAAGAGAATAAATTTTTCCACCAAAAACTGCATTTTTGATGTCTTTTCATGCTGCAGTCTTTTCAAAGATATTTGATTTTTGTACATAAATCATAATTGTATACCGGCGGTAAGATTTGGACCCACGCCTCCAAAGAGAATGGTGGCTAACACCAGCGCCTTGGACCACAAGGTCAGGCTGCCTCTCATAACAATATATGTGAATCCGGGTTGTCACTATAAGAAGCGACTTTGATTAAAAGTGAATAACATATGAAATTCAAAAACATATATAACTTTTTTCGGGTTGCAGCGGTATTATAATAAAGAACGACCTCTTGCCTATACTAAATTTTATACGCCACTTAATTATAGTATAGGTTAGTAATTCAACAGATATCATGGCACTGGAACATCGAAGACAAGTGTTCAATGGTTCATTTTAAAGGAAATTAATGGGGTTAAAAATCTTTTGTAATTAAAACAAATTATTTTTATTACATTAAGAAATTTTAATTATGTTCCTTAATAAATTATAATAAAGAACGAACTCTTGCCTTTACTAATAAATAAAGGATCGAAATATTTCATTGTACAAATTATAATAAAAAAATTATTTTTTAGCTCATTATAAAAAATTTTCATCATCGAATAAAGCTGAAACTAATTAAAGGGCAATTATGCCTCCAAATATTCAAAGTGATGTCTGATATTTTCCATTAGATCTGTAAACTGTTCCACAATTGCCAGATCATACCTTAGAAGGTTTCACATCTGGGTTGCAGCGGTAGCTAGCAACCTAGTAAGAGACGATCACGTCGAATGTTAAGAAATATAAAAACCCATAGCTCCTAAAAAAGGAGTCAAATAAAAACAAAAAGTACACCATTAGAACCGCCTTGTCCGAAAACCCTGTATAGAAAACTTTCTATCATTTGGCTTAAACAGCAAGGGAAATATATTGGCTTGAAAATCAAGAAAATTGACTTTAACAACGTTATTCTCCACAAACGGCATATTTGTTTTCTTTCTCTTTTTTTCTTTCTTTTCCACAGATAGCTTGGCACTGGAACATCTTAGAGAGTTGTTCAATAGCTCATTTTAAAGGAAATTAATTGGTTACATATTATACTACTGATACAGCCTACTGACCAAAAAACTGTTAACCGCAAAAATATTTTTAAATGTTCTGATATAGAATTAAAACAATTCAAAGAACATAAAATGAAAAATCCAAAGTTTGCAGATTAGTAAAATCAAGAGTCCAAATTGCAACTTGATACGATAGCAGAATTTATATTCCTCAGAAAATTAATCAAAAAATGTTTTCTAATCATTTCGTCAAAGATCACAAAATGTACATATTATTTATTACACTAATATTTTTTCTGAAAATAATAGAGGCAGTTGAGCCTAATGAAAGCTGTATGAATGGTGAAAAGGATGACTGCTTCACAAAGATTTGGAGAGACGGGAAAAAATTTACAGAGGAAGTATCCTATCCTTACATTATGAATTGTGTTCGCCTCTCATCAGACAATCAAACTATTTTGTTTTTCCAAAGTGGGCATACTGACTTTATCCGACAGATAGGATACTATAGGGGAATAGCAGTGCATAAGGCAGGCTTAGGGAAAGTCACATTTGATTTTGGGAGTGAAGAACATCCTTCCCCTCTGAAAATAGTTTTTGAACAGGAAAGAGGATTTAGATTTCAAGTGCACAACCTCGGTGCACTTGAGGTTATTTTAGTTAATATAAAACACGAGGGGACAAACATAAGTGATGCTATTATCGGTGTACTTGAGGTTATTTTCTTTGTATTTAGATTTGTATTTTTTCTTGCAGTTAGTGTTGTAATGTGCCTAAATCTATGGCATATCATACATAGAATTTTAAGACCCATGCTAGACTAGATATTTACAACTACAAATACTCAAAATCAGTGGTAAAATGAGAGGTGAAATTCAAACCTATTCAAAAAACGAGACAAACGATTATGATTTTGAAGAAAATATTATGCATTATCTATATGACATGAGAATGAGTCGAAAAACCATGCAAGTAGTCTCACTAAAATACTTTAAGTATGATATTGAGTTGCTTAGGGAAGTTAGACCTAAACCCTATTTCTATGATAGAGCTCATAAGAAAAAGAAAGGGGAGCCTTTTTTACTGCAGAGAATACTGAAGATAAGAATTCAGACACTGAATTTTCTGGAACTTATCATGAAGTCTCGAGGTTATAATAAAGAACGACCTCTTGTCTTAACTAAATTTTATACGCCACTTAAATATAGTACAGGATAGTAATTCAACAGATATTATAATAAAGAACGACCTCTTGCCTATACTAAATTTTATACGCCACTTAATTATAGTATAGGCCGGCATTTCCACAGATAGCCTGGCACTAGAACATCGTAGAGAGTTGTTCAATGGTTAAATTAAAATTATAGTATAGATTATTAATGTATATGCATAAAGGATTTCCGGGTTGCAGCGGTAGCTAGCAACCTAGTAAGAGACGATCACGTCCAATGTTAAGAAATATAAAAACCCATAGTTCCTAAAAAAGGAGTCAAATCAAAACAAAAAGTACACCATTATAACCGCCTTGTCCGAAACCCCTGTATAGTAAACTTTCTGTCCCTTGGCTTGAACAGCAAGGGAAATATATTGGCTTGAAAATCAAGAAAAGTTGCAGCTACTACAACATTCTGCCTAAACGGGATATTTTTTTTTTCTTTGTATCCAGAGATAGCTTGGCACTGGTTCATCGTAGATCCGGGTTGCAGCGGTAGCTAGCAACCTAGTAAGAGACGATCACGTCCAATGTTAAGAAATATAAAAACCCATAGTTCCTAACAAAGGAGTCAGATGAAAACAAAAAGTACACCATTAGAACCGCCTTGTCCGAAACCCCTGTATAGGAAACTTTCTGTCCCTTAGCTTGAACAGCAAGGGAAATATATTGGCTTGAAAATCAAGAAAATTGACTTTAACCACGTTATTTTCCCCAAACGGGATATTTTTTTCTTTTTTCTTTTTTTTTTTCTTTTCCACAGATAGCTTGGCACTGGAACATCGTAGAGGGTTGTTCAATAGCTCATTTTAAAGGAAATTAATTGGGTTAAAAATCTATAGTAACTAAAATAAATTATTTCTAAAAGAGAATAAATTTTTCCACCAAAAACTGCATTTTTGATGTCTTTTCACACTTTACAATAAAGAACGACACCTAGCCCATCTTAACTGAAATATAAATAGGGATTATGTAATTTCCATCAGTATCATGGCTGTAGAGATGGCTGAAACCTAGTAAAGAACAAACCATTACAGTAAAGAATATTTCATGTTAAATATCCGGGTTGCAGCGGTAGCTAGTAACCTAGTAAGAGACGATCACCTCCAATGTCAAGAAATATAAAACCCCCCAACTCCTAAAAAAAGAGTCAGATCAAAACAAAAAGTACACCATTAGAACCGCCTTGTCCGAATCCTCTATAAAGGAAACTTACCTCCCTTTGGCTTGAATAACAAAGAAAATATATTGGCTTGAAAATCAAGAAAATTGACTTTTACCACGTTATTCTCCACAAACGGGATATTTTTTCTTTCCGCTTTTTCTTTCTGCTCAGCTAGCTGGGCACTGGAAAATCATAGAGAGCTGTATAATAGCTCATTTTAAAGGAAATTGCAACATCTAGTCACTTTTGTATTTAAAAATAAAATACTTTTTAAAGTAGAATCAATTTTGTCAAAAAAATTGCATTTTTGATGTATTTTCATACTGCAGTCTTTTCAAAGATATTTGAATTTTGAAGCAATAAAACAGTCCATGTAATGAACTCTATAGTAATAATAGCTACTTGTCTCAATAGTAACCGAAACTCCTGGAACCAAAATTTTCTTTTATTACAGTAAAGAACGACATGACCATGCTAACTGAAATAATCCATTTTACATTATCCGGGTTGCAGCGGTAGCTAGCAACCTAGTAACAGACGATCACGTCCAATGTTAAGAAATATAAAAACCCTTAACTCCTGAGAAAAGAGTCAGTTACACTAAAAGACGATCACTGAAATAACAAACCATTCCATACAATGGACTTAGTTAGCTACTTGATTGTTTGAGTTTCGTCTCTTACTATTTAAAAGAAGAAAAAGCCGTAGGCTTTTTCCTGTTTGTAATAATACATTAAAATTTACATTAAAAGACGATAGCTGAAATAACAAACCATTCCATACATTGGACTTAGTTAGCTACTTGATTGTTTGAGTTTTATAATGAAGATTGAACTCTTCCAAATACTAACTTGCATACGCAACTTCACTATAGTTAAGATTACAGTATTTATATTATACATCATTATAAATTATAGAAGGTTCAAATGTTCGAAGATTATAGAGTTAAAAATTTTCCCACGCCGGGAATCGAACCCGAGCCTGTTAAGTGAAAGTTAACTATCCTAGCCAATAGACCATATGGAAGCATAAAGAAGTATGATTTAAGAGCCATATGCATATTATTATTTCACCATACCAATTATAATAAGGCCAAAACAAAACTGTCGACATGCATATAATAAAGATCAAACTCTTCCCTATACTAACTTGCATACGCAACTTCACTATAGTTAAGATTACAGTATTTATATCCGGGTTGCAGCGGTAGCTAGCAACCTAGTAAGAGACGATCACGTCCAATGTTTTTCCGGGTTGCAGCGGTAGCTAGCAACCTAGTAAGAGACGATCACGTCCAATGTTAAGAAATATAAAAACCCCTAACTCCTAGAAAAATAGTCAGATCACAACAAAAAGTACACCATTAGAACTGCCTTGTCCGAAACCCCTATAAAGGAAACTTACCACCCTTTGGCTTGAATAACAAAGAAAATATATTGGCTTGAAAATCAAGAAAATTGACTTTAACCACGTTATTCTGCACAAACGGGATATTTTTTTCTTTCTTTTGTTTCCAGAGATAGCTTGGCACTGGAACATCGTAGAGAGTTGTTCAATGGCTCATTTTAAAGGAAATCTCTAGATCTAGCGCCTTTTGCACTTAATTTTTTTTATTAATTATTTTTCCCGAAAAACTTAATTTTGTATATAAAATATTGATCAATGACGTCATAGTCGTTGGATGTAGTACATATACAGTAAAGAACGATCTCTCGCCAATAGTAACTGATATACGGTGGCTCCAGGGGTAGCTACATCCGGGTTGCAGCGGTATCTAGGATCCGGGTTTTTAAAGTAAAGAACATCACAAAAGGATCTATATAGTTCATTATAAATTTGCATTGTGTTAGTTTCATCTGTATTTAACAAGTACTACGCAATTTAATGTCTTGAATATTTCATTTCTTTTTCATTTATTCTTCAAGTCTAATTTTGTTTTCTCTATTACTTTGCTTCATCATTTCCAACTTTTCTGCATGTACTTTATTACGATAAATAAAATATAAAAGTTGGCAGTAGGTGGTTTGTATCCACCGACCTCTAGGCTGTGAGCCCATCGCGCTTCCTCTATGCCAAGCTGCTTTGATTTTAAAATGTTACCAAACTTGTATATGATGAATTACAAGAAAATTTGGGTTGCGGTGGTTGCTAGCAACTTAGTAAGACACGATCACATCCCATACTAAGAAATAAAATAACCCATAACTCCTAACAAGAGTCTCAGATCAAAATGTCTAGGTAAGAATAATGTTGGCACAATGGATTAATTATATAATTTTTTTTAGACCAGAACACTTTGTATAGAAGGGGTTGTCGTAGAAACTTCACAAAGCGCCCCATTACATTGGAAATTGAGAGGGCTAGTGTCCTTTTTAATGGTCTAAAGTGATTTTATCCGGGTTGCTGCAGTTGCTAGAAACCCAGTAAGAGATGATCACGTCCCATACTAAGAAATACAATAGCCCATAACTCCGAAAAATATTGTTCAATCAAAGCGCAAAGTACATTATTGAAACTACCTTGTCCGAAACTCCTATATAGGAAACTTACAGTCTCTTGGCATAAACAACAAAGAAAATATTTTGGCTTAAAACAAGAAAATTGGCTTGAACTACGACATTCTGCGTTGAAGGCATTTTTTTCTTTTTTCTATATGTTTTTTCTCCTCAGGTAGCTGGACACTAGAAAATCATTGAAAGCTTTTAATGGCTCATTTTAAATGAAATTGCTACATCTACTGCCTTTTGTATTTAACAAAAGCAGTAGTTTTTGAAATAGAATCAATTTGTACAAAAAAACTGCATTTTCATATAAAACTTGATAAATGACGTCATAATTGTAGGTTGTAACCGTATATGACGCAATATGTGAAGGCAGTATTTATACAGGCTTATTTTTCGACAAGATAATATAAGAAATATATGATTGATTGATATAATTCCTTATAAATGGGGACTATATAACTTTCACCGGATATAGCTGAAGCTTAGTAAAGAAAAAACCAAGGCATATAGTAACTACAAGTTAGATGACACAAGCATTTTTTATAAGATTCTTATCAAGTAAAAGACGATGAAAAATACATAAGACAATATTGTTCAAAAATGTTGTAATGAACGATATTGTTCATTATGAATATAGATCCGGGTTGTAATGGTAGCTAGCAACCTAGTAAGAGACGATCACGTCCAACATTAAGAAGTATAATATCCCCCAACTCCTTAAAAATAGAGTCAGATCAAAGCAAGAAGTACACTATTAGAACTGCATTGTCTGAAATCCCCATATACAAAACTTACCGTCCCTTGGCCTGAACAACAAGGGAAATATAATGGCTTGAAAATCAAGAAAAGTGGCTGTTGCTACGATATTCTGCATATACGGCATCTTTTATTCTTCTTTTCCTCCTCAGATTGCTTGGCACTGGAACATCGTAGAGAGTTGTGAATGGCTCTTTTTAAAGCAAATTGACGTGGTAAAAAAAATTGTAATTAAAAAAAATTATTTTTTAAATAAAATTAATTTTTTACTAAAAACTGCTATTTTCTATAATACTTTAGTAACTAACAATCAAAGATCAAAATAAAATCAATATTTCTACAAAGAACTTTATTTTAGTAATCTAGATAACAAATGTCGTCAAAGTTTTGTTAGAACCGTATATGACGTAAAAAGAAAAACGCTATATTATGATTTTATCTCTGATGACATCGGTTATGAAGTCTTCATTATTATAGGTACAAGGGGAGTGTTAGAATTTATAGCATAGACATTAACATGGTTTCTTCTGAGCAAGCTAAACGTAAGAAAAATCGAGAATTATAGTAAAGAGCGAGCTTTAGCTCATATTATATTAAAGAGCGAATTATAGCCAAATCAATTTAGGGTATTTAAATGGTCATAGATAGGGTTCAAACCAAATTGACCCGTGTCATGATTTAAAGCTATTTTCCTGAAAAATTGTTTCTTAATTTCAACAGTTTTGCGAAAATTTTGCTTTAAACCCTGGTCCCTACAAATCAAAGAGACATTATCGAAAAAAATTAAATGATCTGGAAAATTGAAAATATGTTTGAAAAGCGCTGAAGTGAAATCTTCAGGCTTATGATTTTGCTTTAAAGCCGAAGAAATAGAAGCTTTATGCTGTAGTAATCTCATTTCCAAATTATGGTTAGTATGTCCCACACATGAGCTTCCGCAAGTACATGGGATCTGATAGACCCCACCTAGCTGCGTTAAAGATTTGTCTTCTTCTTTCAAATTTACTGTAAAATTCAGAAACTTGCTGTAAAGTCCAAAAGGTGTAATTATTGTCCAAAAAGTACCGAATTTTTGTATAAAATTCACGGAAACTTAATTACCCTTATAGGCGTTTTAGGAGCCCCGCAATTGACCCCTTTGCTAATCCTTGAATGTCATTAAAATTTACTTTAATTATGTAAGAAAAAACAAAATTTTATGTGCTCTAAAATTTGATAATAATAATACCAGGCTCAAAGCCATTCATTAGTTTGGTTGACATCTTTCAAAAATGACTGAATTTTTCAATATCAGCCAATTTGATTGAAATTCGATATCAGTTGAATTTTTTTAAGGATTGACTACCTTTACTTAATAGGAATTTATACATCCTCTGGATAGCGACAGCCAAATCAAGAACATATGAAAATCATGAAGGAAAATTTCAATGGAAGAATTAGTTAAATTAAAAACCTTTTTCCTTGAAGCCAAATTAACCCGAAACTCAAATAGAAAAATGAAGTTTTTATTCAAGTGGTTTAAGATAAGAAAATTTAATATTGCGTCTTCTAAAAACATAACTAGCGGTTGTAATTAGGACACTAAAATCGGTTTCACTTCAGTTATTTGAAAATTGAAAGAAATGTGCAAAAGATTAATTCTAGTGGTCTAAATTTTCCTTTCCATTTGCCTATGTTGTTCCTTATATAGCAAAAATTAAGAGTTGAAAACAAAACATTAAACTTAAAAATCTTACACCTTCATGCAGTTCTTTAGAAAGGTTGTAACAGGAAAGATATTACACTTATATTTTCTTATTTGATAATTATGAGACGCTTTCACATAAATTTGTCACAAAAATAGAATTCTGTTTATCAATGTTTAGATAAATACATAATTATTTTCAATTTAAAAAAAAAATGAATCATACTTTTATCGGGCTCTGAAGCACAATAAGCAAATAATTAATTCAACAGTTTTCAATACGCGCTTTTGGACAAAATTCAACAATTGTCACTACTTATTGAACAACAAAACTCAAATATAATAATTTTAGTGAACACAGGATACCTTGTTGTCCCATAGTTCGAACCCAAAGTTCGAACATAGCTGTTGCAACACAGTGACACTGCATGGCTGACTCGTAAAAACGCACCAACAATGAATATAACCAATTTTCGATGCATTTTTAAAATTTTAGTTAGTAGCCCCCCCCCCCGGAGAAGAATCATTTGTAAGACCCTGGTAGACAAGAAGCGTCTTTAAACTGAACACATTCTGTACAGGTTTTCCAACTTTTTGGTTAATGAATGTATCCCCTAAGCATCCAAAATATTCTCATCTTTAACTAAAATGTGTCCATCGAGAAATTTTCAAACTAATGGTTATCTTTTTAGCAGCTGCATTATTGACAAAAACACGCTTGTCTTAAATCCCTGTCAAAGCGGTCAGTTAACATCAAATATAATGAAATAGAAAAAAAAACTATATAAACATTCATTCAAAATGACTTGGTGGGAAAGTACGAAACTTCTATAAACATGTAAATCCCTTACTTTGGAGAAAATTCTTTGCTCGCGACATCTCTTGCGAAACCTGGATGCTCAAAAAAAAATACCAACAAAAAGCACTAGTTTGGTGAAAATTGAAATTCTTTTAAGCAAAAGGTATATCCAGCTGGATTGTGTCCCAAATTTCTAAAATGAGTTACTTTTTTGCCATTTTATGTCATTACGTCCTGGCACATGGGAATGTGTCCTTTTAACATAAAATGTGTCCATTTTTCAACCGTGATTGTGAAACTATTTTGCTAACAAAATAACATATCATTGTACAGAAGTAGAAACACTGTTAATGCAGACTATTCAAAAATTTTAACAATGATTACAATAAAGAACGACACCTTGCCCATGTTAACTTAAACATAAATAGGGATTATGTAATTTCCAATAGTATCATGGCTGTAGAGATGGCTGAAACCTAGTTACAATAAAAAACGATCATTGGAATAACAAAAATTGCATACCTTTGGAATTAGCTGACTACTTGATTATTTGAGACTCGTCTCTTACTATTTAAAAGAAGAAAAAGCCGTAGGCTTTTTCCTGTGTGTAATCAGTTGATTATCATAGGCAGCGCGCTAGCACTGCCTGAGTAAAGAACGATGTGGGCACAATGTGTTTTTTTCCGGGTTTTATAATAAAGATCGAACTCTTCCCTATACTAACTTGCATACGCAACTTCACTATAGTTAAGATTACAGTATTTATATTATGCATCATTATAAATTATAAAAGTTTCAAATGTTCGAAGATTATACAGTTAAAATTACATAAAGGATCGATGTGGCTCATTATAGATTATATAAAAGGTTTAGAGCTTCTAATGTTCGAAGATTATAGAGTTAAAAATTTTCCACTACCGGGAATCGAACCCGGGCCTTCTAGATGAAAGCCAGCTATCATATCCGCTAAACCATATGGAACTATAATACAGCATGATTTAAGAACCATTTGCATATTATTATTTCATCGTACCATTTTTCCGCGTTGCTGCGGTAGCTAGCAACCTAGTAAGAGACGATCACGTCCAGTGTTAAGAAATGTAAAAACCCATAGTTCCTAAAAAATTATAATAAAGATCGAACTCTTCCCTATACTAACTTGCATAAGCAACTTATAATAAAGAACGAATATTTTACCGATTATCTACTAATAACCAAATATGACGTGATAAGTGACATGACGTAATATCTAAAACCTATTGTGTACTAATTATAGTACACAATAGGTTTATGACTTAATGAGCGACGTGATGTAAAAATTGAAAAAATTAATTTTTATTTTATTTTCGTTTTTAGTTCAGAATCGCTAAAGTTATAAACTGCAAAAATATTTATGGTGTCTGAACAATAGTTTTAATCCTTTAATTTAGACTAGAAAAATACCTGAAAATTTTAAAATTAGTTTAATTTTTTGTTAGGCTCTTGATACTTGATACGGGATATAAAAATTCAACTAATGGTTACATAATGGTTTCAATCAAGCAAGCTACACGCAAGTTAAAAAAAGAGTACTACCAAAAAAACAGAGATAGCATTTTGAAAAGAGAATAGCAAAGGTATTCAACCGACCAGGCGTATCGAGATGCGAAAATTGATAGTGACAAACAGCGTTATTATAATGATGTAGTTTATAGACATGCGAAAATTGAGACAGCCAAACAAAAGAGCAAGGAACGGTATGATAACGATATAGATTACCGAAACAAACATAAGAAAAAAGTTGCTACCAGAATAATGTGTAGATACTGGGGTGACAAAAGCTATAATGAAAAAATTAAATTCTCTGCGAGGTTGTACCGAAGAACGCATAAGGACAAAGGGAAAAATTACATTCAGAAATACAAGAAGATGGCAAAAATGCAGGCTGATCTTTGTAAATTGAGAAACATTTTACGCATGTTTTATCGGGATCACGAAAAGTATTCAAAATTACAGATTAAAATTCTCTTTGAAAGAGCGGATGCTGTTGAAAAGTCGGCTAGAAATGCTTTGGCAAAGCTTCATAGTAATATCCAAAAGAAATGTTGTCAGTTTAACGAAAAGCTTCTAAGGTACGGATTGGCAACTGCGGAACAGTTTATAGATGCAATGGAAAATGTTCGACAACACAGTGAATATACGGAGGCGAAGGTGAATATACGGAGGTGAATATACAGTGAAAATTCGTATATTAATCCGGGTTGCAGCGGTAGCTAGCAACATAGTAAGAGACGATCACCTCCAATGTCAAGAAATATAAAACCCCCCAACTCCTAAAAAAAGAGTCAGATCAAAACAAAAAGTACACCATAAGAACCGCCTTGTCCGAATCCTCTATAAAGGAAACTTACCACCCTTTGGCTTGAAGAACAAAGAAAATATATTGGCTTGAAAATCAAGAAAATTGACTTTTACCACGTTATTCTCCACAAACGGGATATATTTTTCTTTCCGCTTTTTTTTTCTGCTCAGCTAGCTGGGCACTGGAAAATCATAGAGAGCTGTATAATAGCTCATTTTAAAGGAAATTGCAACATCTAGTCACTTTTGTATTTAAAAATAAAATACTTTTTAAAGTAGAATCAATTTTGTCAAAAAAATTGCATTTTTGATGTATTTTCATACTGCAGTCTTTTCAAAGATATTTGAATTTTGAAGCAATAAAACAGTCCATGTAATGAACTCTATAGCAATAATAGCTACTTGTCTCAATAGTAACCGAAACTCCTGGAACCAAAATTTTCTTTTTTTGGCTTAATCGCTAAAATTATTATGTAAACTGCAAAAATATTTATGATGCCTAATCAGTAATAGTAATTTTTTAATTTAAACAACAAAAATACATGAAAATTCTAAAATTAGTTTTGCTTTTTGTCTCCTGGAAGAAATTTTTTTTTCATCTCAGTTCAAATTTATTATTGTATCCTGGAACCAAGCTTTTTTTGGTTTGTAACCCGTAAAGTACATATCTCCATATTATTGTCTCATAATTGCAATTATTTTAGTTTTCAGTCCAGAATCACTAAACTTATTATGTAAACTGCAAAAATATTTATGGTGTCTAACCAATAACACTAATTTTGTAATTCAAACAAGATAAATACCTGAAAATTTTAAAATTAGTTTTGTTTTATGGTAGGTTTTAGATACTCGACACGGGATTTTGTGTGCTTAATAATTTTAAACCTTGAAAAAATATGGTCTCACGCGAGTGGAAAAAAAGAAAGAATAACCAAAGACAATATCAAAATAGTTTATAATAAAGATCAAACTCTTCCCTATACTAACTTGCATAGGCAACTTCACTATAGTGAAGATTACAGTATTTATATCATAGATCATTATAAATTATAAAAGGTTCGAATGTTCGAAGATTATAGAGTTAAAAATTTTCCCACACCGGGAATCGAACCCGAGCCTCTTAAGTGAAAGTTAACTATCCTAGCCACTAGACCAAATGGGACCAGAAAGAATTATGATTTAAGAACCATATGCATATTATTATTTCACCATACCATTTATAATAAGGCCAAAACAAAATCGTCGACTTGCAATCCGGGTTGCATATAATCCGGGCTGCAGCGGTAGCTAGCAACCTAGTAAGAGACGATCACCTCCAATGTCAAGAAATATAAAACCCCCCAACTCCTAAAAAAAGAGTCAGATCAAAACAAAAAGTACACCATTAGAACCGCCTTGTCCGAATCCTCTATAAAGGAAACTTACCTCCCTTTGGCTTGAATAACAAAGAAAATATATTGGCTTGAAAATCAAGAAAATTGACTTTTACCACGTTATTCTCCACAAACGGGATATTTTTTTCTTTCCGCTTTTTCTTTCTGCTCAGCTAGCTGGGCACTGGAAAATCATAGAGAGCTGTATAATAGCTCATTTTAAAGGAAATTGCAACATCTAGTCACTTTTGTATTTAAAAATAAAATACTTTTTAAAGTAGAATCAATTTTGTCAAAAAAATTGCATTTTTGATGTATTTTCATACTGCAGTCTTTTCAAAGATATTTGAATTTTGAAGCAATAAAACAGTCCATGTAATGAACTCTATAGTAATAATAGCTACTTGTCTCAATAGTAACCGAAACTCCTGGAACCAAAATTTTCTTTTTTGGCTTAATCGCTAAAATTATTATGTAAACTGCAAAAATATTTATGATGCCTAATCAGTAATAGTAATTTTTTAATTTAAACAACAAAAATACATGAAAATTCTAAAATTAGTTTTGCTTTTTGTCTCCTGGAAGAAATTTTTTTTTCATCTCAGTTCAAATTTATTATTGTATCCTGTAACCCGTAAAGTACATATCTCCATATTATTGTCTCATAATTGCAATTATTTTAGTTTTCAGTCCAGAATCACTAAACTTATTATTTAAACTGCAAAAATATTTATGGTGTCTAACCAATAATACTAATTTTGTAATTCAAACAAGATAAATACCTGAAAATTTTAAAATTAGTTTTGTTTTATGCTAGGTTTTAGATACTCGACACGGGATTTTGTGTGCTTAATAATTTTAAATCTTTTATAATAAAGAACGAATATTGTGTACTAATAACCATATATGACTTAATTAGCGACGTGACGTAAAAATTGAAAAAATTAATTTTTATTTTATTTTCGTTTTTAGTTCAGAATCGCTAAAGTTATAAACTGAAAAAATATTTATGGTGTCTGAACAATAGTTTTAATCTTTTAATTTAGACTAGAAAAATACCTGAAATTACAATAAGGAACGAACTTTAACCCATAGTAACTTAAGTATTAAATCAAACGGTTCGTTGTCATAGTAAAGAGCTGTGTAATGGCTCATTTTAAAGGAAACTGCTGTATATAGAAACCTTTTGTAATTAAAAAAATTAATTATTATTATAAAACAAATTATTACGATGTGGTAAAGAACTAACTCTAGGCGATAGCAACTAATTTAATTTTGAAAAGAAAGAATTACAGCAGAAACCTAAATGGTAGTATAAGTAAGCTACATTTAATAACGACCGTCCACCAGGATTTGAACTCGGATCGCAGGATTCAAAGTCTTAAGTGCTAACCACTACACCAAGAAATGTTCATATAAGAAAGAATTTTAACAGTATATGATAACTTAAAGACCAAACTCTATCCATCAGTATTGTCTATCAGATCGTTTTAACGAACTTTATAGCAATTTTATACATTAAATCCGGGTTGCAGCGGTAGCTAGCAACCTAGTAAGAGACGATCACCTCCAATGTCAAGAAATATAAAACCCCCCAACTCCTAAAAAAAGAGTCAGATCAAAACAAAAAGTACACCATTAGAACCGCCTTGTCCGAATCCTCTATAAAGGAAACTTACCTCCCTTTGGCTTGAATAACAAAGAAAATATATTGGCTTGAAAATCAAGAAAATTGACTTTTACCACGTTATTCTCCACAAACGGGATATTTTTTTCTTTCCGCTTTTTCTTTCTGCTCAGCTAGCTGGGCACTGGAAAATCATAGAGAGCTGTATAATAGCTCATTTTAAAGGAAATTGCAACATCTAGTCACTTTTGTATTTAAAAATAAAATACTTTTTAAAGTAGAATCAATTTTGTCAAAAAAATTGCATTTTTGATGTATTTTCATACTGCAGTCTTTTCAAAGATATTTGAATTTTGAAGCAATAAAACAGTCCATGTAATGAACTCTATAGTAATAATAGCTACTTGTCTCAATAGTAACCGAAACTCCTGGAACCAAAATTTTCTTTTTTGGCTTAATCGCTAAAATTATTATGTAAACTGCAAAAATATTTATGATGCCTAATCAGTAATAGTAATTTTTTAATTTAAACAACAAAAATACATGAAAATTCTAAAATTAGTTTTGCTTTTTGTCTCCTGGAAGAAATTTTTTTTTCATCTCAGTTCAAATTTATTATTGTATCCTGTAACCCGTAAAGTACATATCTCCATATTATTGTCTCATAATTGCAATTATTTTAGTTTTCAGTCCAGAATCACTAAACTTATTATTTAAACTGCAAAAATATTTATGGTGTCTAACCAATAATACTAATTTTGTAATTCAAACAAGATAAATACCTGAAAATTTTAAAATTAGTTTTGTTTTATGCTAGGTTTTAGATACTCGACACGGGATTTTGTGTGCTTAATAATTTTAAATCTTTTATAATAAAGATCGAATATTGTGTACTAATAACCATATATGACTTAATTAGCGACGTGACGTAAAAATTGAAAAAATTAATTTTTATTTTATTTTCGTTTTTAGTTCAGAATCGCTAAAGTTATAAACTGAAAAAATATTTATGGTGTCTGAACAATAGTTTTAATCTTTTAATTTAGACTAGAAAAATACCTGAAATTACAATAAGGAACGAACTTTAACCCATAGTAACTTAAGTATTAAATCAAACGGTTCGTTGTCATAGTAAAGAGCTGTGTAATGGCTCATTTTAAAGGAAACTGCTGTATATAGAAACCTTTTGTAATTAAAAAAATTAATTATTATTATAAAACAAATTATTACGATGTGGTAAAGAACTAACTCTAGGCGATAGCAACTAATTTAATTTTGAATATAATAAAGAACAACCTCTTACCTATATTAATTTATATTCTTTATAAATTATATAAATGGATATTCTTATTAGCTTGTGTAAATTGCAAAAATATCCATGGTATCCGAGCAATAGTTTGAATATTTCAATACAAGCTAGAAAAATACCTTAAAATGTTAAAATTAGTTTTATTTTTGGTTAGGTTCTAACTACCCGATGTGGGATTGACTATGTAGTTTAAGACCAAAAAATTCCATTTTTTAATATATCTTATTTTACAGTTTATAATCGCTAAAGTTATTTTATGATATCTGAGCAATAATTTTAATCTTTTCATTCAAACTAACAAAATACCTGAAAATTAAAAAATTAGTTTTACTTTTTGTTAGGTTATGGATATTTGATACGAGTCATAAGAAGTGTTATGACTTCATAATAAAGTATTATGACGAGTCATAAGAATACAATAAAGAACGACACCTTGTCCATGTTAACTAAAACATAAATAGGGATTATATAATTTCCAATAGTATCATGGCTGTAGAGATGGCTGAAACCTAGTCTGGGTTGCAGCGGTAGCTAGCAACCTAGTAAGAGACGATCACCTCCAATGTTAAGAAATATAAAAACCCGTAGCTCCTAAAAAAAGAGTCAGATCAAAACAAAAAGTACACCACTAGAACCGCCTTGTCCAAATCCTCCATAAAGGAAACTTACCGCCCTTTGGCTTGAATAACAAAGAAAATATATTGGCTTGAAAATCAAGATAATAGACTTTTACCACGTTATTGTCCCCAAACGGGATATTTTTTTTTTTCTTTTCCACCGATAGCTTGGCACTGGAACATCGTAGAGAGTTGTTCAATGGCTCATTTTAAAGGAAATTAATTGGGTTAAAATCCGAGTTGCAGCGGTAGCTAGCAACCTAGTAAAAGACGATCACGTCCAATGTTAAGAAATATAAAACCCCCCCACTCCTAAAAAAAGAGTCAGATCAAAACAAAAAGTACACCATTAGAACCGCCTTGTCCGAATCCTCTATAAAGGAAACTTACCGCCCTTTGGCTTGAATAACAAAGAAAATATATTGGCTTGAAAATCAAGAAAATAGACTTTTACCACGTTATTCTCCACAAACGGGATATTTTTTTCTTTCCGCTTTTTTTTTCTGCTCAGCTAGCTGGGCACTGGAAAATCATAGAGAGTTGTATAATAGCTCATTTTAAAGGTAATTGCAACATCTAGTCACTTTTGTAATTAAAAATAAAATACTTTTTAAAGTAGAATCAATTTTGTCAAAAAAATTGCCTTTTTGATGTATTTTCATACTGCAGTCTTTTCAAAGATATTTGAATTTTGAAGCAATAAAACAGTTCATGGTAATGAACTCTATAGTAATAATAGCTACTTGTCTCAATAGTAACCGAAACTCCTGGAACCAAAATTTTCTTTTTTGGCTTAATCGCTAAAATTATTATGTAAACTGCAAAAATATTTATGATGCCTAATCAATAATAGTAATTTTTTAATTTAAACAACAAAAATACATGAAAATTCTAAAATTAGTTTTGCTTTTTGTCTCCTGGAAGAAAAATTTTACAATAAAGAACGACACCTAGCCCATGTTAACTGAAACATAAATAGGGATTATGTAATTCCCATCAGTATCATGGCTGTTCACATTAAAAGACGATCATTGGAATAACATACCACTGCATACATTGGACTTAGTTAGCTACTTGATTGCTTGAGGCTCTTCTCTTACTATTTCAAAGAAGAAAAAGCCATAGGTTTTTTCCTGTTTGTAATAATATAGCATGAAATTACATTAAAGGACGATCATTTGAAGATCCGGGTTGCAGCGGTAGCTAGCAACCTAGTAAGAGACGATCACCTCCAATGTTAAGAAATATAATACCCCCCAACTCCTAAAAAAAGAGTCAGATCAAAACAAAAAGTACACCATTAGAACCGCCTTGTCCGAATCCTCTATAAAGAAAACTTACCGCCCTTTGGCTTGAATAACAAAGAAAATATATTGGCTTGAAAATCAAGAAAATAGACTTTTACCACGTTATTCTCCACAAACGGGATATTTTTTTCTTTCCGCTTTTTTTCATGCTCAGCTAGCTGGGCACTGGAAAATCGTAGAGAGTTGTATAATAGCTCATGTTAAAGGCAATTGCAACATCTAGTCACTTTTGTAATTAAAAATAAAATACTTTTTAAAGTAGAATCAATTTTGTCAAAAAAATTGCATTTTTGATGTATTTTCATACTGCAGTCTTTTCAAAGATATCCGGGTTGCAGCGGTAGCTAGCAACCTAGTAAGAGACGATCACGTCCAATGTTAAGAAATATAAAAACCCATAGTTCCTAACAAATATAATAAAGAACGACCTTTTACTTATACTAAATTTTATACACCACTTAATTATAGTATAGGTTAGTATATCCGGGTTGCAGCGGTAGCTAGCAACCTAGTAAGAGACGATCACCTCCAATGTTAAGAAATATAAAACCCCCCAACTCCTAAAAAAAGAGTCAGATCAAAACAAAAAGTACACCATTAGAACCGCCTTGTCCGAATCCTCTATAAAGGAAACTTACCGCCCTTTGGCTTGAATAACAGAGAAAATATATTGGCTTGATTATAATAAAGATCGACCTTTTGCCTATACTAAATTTTATACGCCACTTAATTATAGTATAGGTTAGTAATTCCACAGATAGCTTGGCAATGGAACATCGTAGAGAGTTGTTTAATAGCTCATTGTAAAGGAAATTAATGGGGTTAAACACCTTTTCTAATTATAAAATAAATTATGTTTAAAATTACATTAAAAGACGATCATTCAAAGAACATACCATCGCATATATTGGACTTTGTTAGCTGCCTGATTCCTTGTAAAAGATCTTTTTTGTCAAATAAAACTAGATTAATTCCTGAAATTTTTATAATAAAGATCAAACTCTTCCCTATACTAACTTGCATAGACAACTTCACTATAGTTAAGATTACAGTATTTATATTATTACAGTAAAGAACTTTTCATGTTTTACAGTAAAGAACTTTCTCTCGCCAATAGTAACTGATATACGGTGGCTCCAGGGGTAGCTACAAGTGCATAAGAGGATCGACATGGTTCATCGACATAGATGTAAATAGTCTCATTCATGATTACATAATGATTAGATCATCCGGGTTGCAGCGGTATCTAGCAACCTAGTAAGAGACGATCACGCCCAATGTTAAGAAATATAAAAACCCCTAACTCCTAAAAAAAAGAGTCAGAATAAAACAAAAAGTACACCACTAGAACCGTTTTGTCCGAAACCCCTATAAAGGAAACTTACCGTCCTTTGGCTTGAATAACAAAGAAAATATATTGGCTTGAAAATCAAGAAAATTGACTTTAACCACGTTATTCTCCACAAACGGGATATTTTTTTCTTTCCGCTTTTTCTTCCTCCTCAGCTAGCTGGGCACTGGAAAATCATAGAGAGCTGTATAATAGCTCATTTTAAAGGAAATTGCTACATCTAGTCACTTTTGTAATTAAAAATAAAATACTTTTTAAAGTAGAATCAATTTTGTCAAAAAAATTGCATTTTTGATGTATCCGGGTTGCAGCGGTAGCTAGCAAACGAGTATGAGATCCCGTCCAATGTTAAGAAATATGAAAACCAATAGTTCCAAAAAATCCGGGTTGCAGCGGTAGCTAGCAACCTAGTAAGAGACGATCACGTCCAATGTTAAGAAATATAAAAACCCATAGTTCTTAAAAAAAGAGTCAGATCAAAACAAAAAGTACACCATTAGAACCGCCTTGTCCGAAACCCCTGCATAGTAAAATTTCTGTCCCTTGGCTTGAACAGCAAGGGAAATATATTGGCTTGAAAATCAAGAAAAGTGGCAGCTACTACAACATTCTGCCTAAACGGGATATTTTTTTCTTTTTTTCTTTTTTTTTTCTTTTTTATCCAGAGATATCTTGGCACTGGAACATAGTATTGGATTGTTCAATAGATCATTTTAAAGGAAATTAATTGGGTTAAAAATCTATAGTAACTAAAATAAATTATTTCTAAAAGAGAATAAATTTTTCCACCAAAAACTGCATTTTGATGTCTTTTCACACTGCAGTCTTTCAAACATAATCGTATACCAGCGGTAAGAATTGAACCCACGCCTCTGAAGAAACTGGTGGCTAACACCAGTGCCTTGGACCACTCGGCCAGGCTGCCTCTCATAAATAAATATATATGTGAATTTGGGTTGCAGCAGTAGCTAGCAACCTAGTAAGAGACGATCAGTCCAATGCTAAGAAATATAAAAACCCAAAACTCCTAAAAATAGAGTCAGATCAAAACAAAAGTACATCATTAGAAATACCTTGTCTGAAACCCTACTAGATAAATAATGAACGTCATCATAGTTTTATATTAGAGTTATGACGTGAATAGAGTGACGTCATAATTAGTATATAAGGAAAGTCAAAACTGAAAATTCTCTCATTCTTGATTAGAATAATGGTTAGATCAAAGCAGGCTATACGCAAGTTGAAGAAAGAGTACTACACAAACAACAGAGATAGTAACTTGAAAAGAAAAAAGCAAAGGTATTCAACCGACCAGGCGTATCGAGAAGTAATAATTGAGAGAGCAAAAGAAAACAGCAAGATGTGTTATCACAATGATGAAGATTATAGACATGCAAAAATTGAGACAGCCAAACAAAAGATCAAGGAACGGTATGGTAATAATGAACATTACAGAGAAGCAAGAATTGAGCAGGCTAAACAAAAGATCAAGGAGCGTTATCACAATGATAAACTTTATAGAGAAGCAACAATTGAGCAGGCTAGACAAAAGAGCAGGGAACGTTATCACAATGATGAAGATTATAGACATGCAAAAATTGAGACAGCCAAACAAAAGATCAAGGAACGGTATGGTAATGATGAACATTACAGAGAAGCAAGAATTGAGCAGGCTAGACAAAAGAGCAGGGAACGGTATGATAATGATGAAGATTACCGAAACAAACATAAGAAAAAAGTTGCTACCAGAATAATGGGTAGATACTGGGGTGACAAAAGCTATAATGAAAAAATTAAATTCTCTGCGAGGTTGTACCGAAGAACGCATAAGGACAAAGGGAAAAATTACATTCAGAAATACAAGAAGATGGCAAAAATGCAGGCTGATCTTCGTAAATTGAGAAACATTTTACGCATGTTTTACCAAGATCACGAAAAGTATTCAAAATTACAGATTAAAATTCTCTTTGAAAGAGCGGATGCTGTTGAAAAGTCGGCTAGAAATTCCTTGGCAAAGCTTCATAGTAATATCCAAAAGAAATGTTGTCAGTTTAATGAAAAGCTTCCAAGGTATGGATTGGCAACTGCGGAACAGTTTACAGATGCAATGGAAAATGTTCGACAACGCAGTGAATATACGGAGGCGTACTTCTTTGAAAATTCGTATATTAATTTTGGAAGGAGCAATTGCAGTTTATGTAGCAGCAATAAAAACATATATACAAGCATACCTATCAACAGCGAAGGAAAAGCAATGTTTTTCAATTATGGCGAAAACGAGCCTGTTAGGGTTATTAGTAAATGTGTTTGTAAGACTAATGATTTAGAACAAATTCCTGGAACACCGACTCAAGAAAAAAGCATTTCTAACTGTGTTTTAAACAGTTCTTTTAGTTCTACTGAATATTTGGCAAAAAATTCTCTGTGTAGTAGAACAAACTGTCCTGAAAAGTACGAGACAACTATTGAAGAATGCTCTGAATCTAGATCTGACAAGTAAATTATGATGGCTGAAGTCACCTATAACAATCTGAGTAAACATTTAAAACCAAAAATTGGGCAGCAGGTTACTTGGCAATGTCACCCTGATATCTGCAAGCTCTATCCGACGGATATTGAATTATGTCAAATTCTTTTTGATATCCTTGAAAATAATATAGCATTAAAATTTTCAACTGACAAAGTGGTTAATTTCTACCTTGGCGGCTTGGATTATTGTGAAATCAATTACAGGGACACAAGAAAGCATGGGCATTCGTTATACTGTAGCCCAAATGAGGGATGTCAGAGCTATTTGCGTTCTCTAAGGGCACTAGCTCCACATTTTCCTGTCTTGAACTGTTTCATTAATAGCGTATATAAGGCAGTATCAAAATGTAAGATTATACAACATATTAATCTACTAAAAGTCGAGGGCTCGTACAAGGAACTAAGTCATTACATAGAAGAAGTGTCAAGTAGACTCTGTCGTAATAATAGTCAAGACTTCATTTACGGTGATAGCAATATTAGAGTTTCTGTGGATGTTATAATAAAGATCGAACTCTTCCCTATACTAACTTGCATACGCAACTTCACTATAGTTAAGATTACAGTATTTATATTATGCATCATTATAAATTATAAAGGTTCAAATGTTCGAAGATTATAGAGTTAAAAATTTTCCCACCCCGGGAATCGAACCCGAGCCTGTTAAGTGAAAGTTAACTATCCTAGCCACTAGACCATATTGAACCATAAAGAAGTATGATTTAAGAGCCATATGCGTATTATTATTTCACCATACCAATTATAATAAGGCCAAAACAAAATCGTCGACGTGCAATCCGGGTTGCAGCGGTAGCTAGCAACCTAGTAAGAGACGATCACGTCCAATGTTAAGAAATATAAAAACCCATCGTTCCTAACAAAGGAGTCAGATCAAAACAAAAAGTACACTATTAGAACCGCCTTGTCCGAAACCCCTGTATAGGAAACTTTCTGTCCCTTGGCTTGAACAGCAAGGGAAATATATTGGCTTGAAAATCAAGAAAATTGACTTTAACCACGTTATTCTCCCCAAACGGGATATTTTTTTCTTTTTTTTCTTTTCCACAGATAGCTTGGCACTGGAACATCGTAGAGGGTTGTTCAATAGCTCATTTTAAAGGAAATTAATTGGGTTAAAAATCTATAGTAACTAAAATAAATTATTTCTAAAAGAGAATAAATTTTTCCACCAAAAACTGCATTTTTGATGTCTTTTCACACTGCAGTCTTTCAAACATAATCGTATACCAGTTATTATAATAAAGATCGAACTCTTCCCTATACTAACTTGCATACGCAACTTCACTATAGTTAAGATTACAGTATTTATATTATGCATCATTATAAATTATAAAAGGTTCAAATGTTCGAAGATTATAGAGTTAAAAATTTTCCCACCCCGGGAATCGAACCCGAGCCTGTTAAGTGAAAGTTAACTATCCTAGCCACTAGACCATATTGAACCATAAAGAAGTATGATTTAAGAGCCATATGCGTATTATTATTTCACCATACCAATTATAATAAGGCCAAAACAAAATCGTCGACTTGCAACCTTACTTTTGACACATTAGTTAAATCTTCATTAGGCTTAAAAAATGTTTTGCTAGTTTTACATGAAAGAACGAACCTTAGTCCATATACAATAAAGAACGACACCTTGCCCATGTTAACTAAAACATAAATAGGGATTATGTAATTTCCAATAGTATCATGGCTGTAGAGATGGCTGAAACCTAGTTACAATAAAAAACGATCATTGGAATAAAAAAATTGAATACCTTTGGAATTAGCTAGCTACTTGATTATTTGAGACTCGTCTCTTACTATTTAAAAGAAGAAAAAGCCGTAGGCTTTTTCCTGTGTGTAATCAGTTTATTATCATAGGCAGCGCGCTAGCACAGCCTGAGTAAAGAACGATGTGGGCACAATGTGTTTTTTTTCCGGGTTGCAGCGATAGCTAGCAACCTAGTAAGAGACGATCACGTCCAATGTTAAGAAATATAAAAACCCATAGTTCCTAACAAAGGAGTCAGATCAAAACAAAAAGTACACCATTAGAACCGCCTTGTCCGAAACCCCTGTATAGGAAACTTTCTGTCCCTTGGCTTGAACAGCAAGGGAAATATATTGGCTTGAAAATCAAGAAAATTGACTTTAACCTCGTTATTCTCCCCAAACGGGATATTTTTTTCTCTTTTCTTTTTTTTTCTTTTCCACAAATAGCTTGGCACTGGAACATCGTAGAGGGTTGTTCAATAGCTTATTTTAAAGGAAATTAATTGGGTTAAAAATCTATAGTAACTAAAATAAATTATTTCTAAAAGAGAATAAATTTTTCCACCATTATAGTAAAGAACGACCCCTTGCCTAGATAAATTTTATATGCCACTTAATTATAGTATAGGTTAGTAATTCCACAGATAGCTAGGCACTGGAGCACCGTAATGATCTCGGTTGCCGCGGTAACTAGCAACCCAGTAAGAGACGATCACGTCCAATGTTAAGAAATATAAAACCCCATAACTCCTAAAAAAAGATTCAGATCAAAACAAGAAGTACACTATTAGAACCGCCTTGTCCAAAACTTCTGTATAGAATTTACAATAAAGAACGAACTCTTGCCTATACAAAATTGTATAGTATACATATCATAAATGGTGTTAATCAACAGGATCTCATGTAGTAGTTATTAAAAGATTTAAAATAAAGAACGAACTCTAGCTTATACTAACTGAAACGTTTAGCATAAAGAGCAACTTCAGAGATTGGTGAATTATATTTTATCCGCGTTGCAGTGGTAGCTAGCAACCTAGTAAGAGACGATCACGTCCAAAGTTAAGAAATATAAAGAGCTTTTAATTTACGTTCGAATGAGCCCTCCCACGACATTCTTGGACTACTGGATCTATACGATAATCCCTGAAAAAAAAAACAAAAAAAAACAACAACAAATAAACACGCATCCGTGACCTTCTTCTGGCAAAAAATACAAAATTCTACATTTTTGCAGATAGGAGCTTGAAACATCTACAGTTTGATTTTCTGTTGCGCTGAATCTGATTGTCTGATTTTCATTAAGATACTACCACTGTTAGGGGTAATTCCCCCTGGTTTCAAAAATAGGTTACATAAAGGATCGATTAGTTATAAATGGGAATTATGTAATCCGGGTTGCAGCGGTAGCTAGCAACCTAGTAAGAGACGATCACCTCCAATGTCAAGAAATATAAAACCCCCCAACTCCTAAAAAAATAGTCAGATCAAAACAAAAAGTACACCATTAGAACCACCTTGTCCGAATCCTCTATAAAGGAAACTTATCGCCCTTTGGCTTGAATAACAAAGAAAATATATTGGCTTGAAAATCAAGAAAATTGACTTTTACCACGTTATTCGCCACAAACGGGATATTTTTTTCTTTCCGCTTTTTTTTTCTGCTCAGCTAGCTGGGCACTGGAAAATCATAGAGAGCTGTATAATAGCTCATTTTAAAGGAAATTGCAACATCTAGTCACTTTTGTATTTAAAAATAAAATACTTTTTAAAGTAGAATCAATTTTGTCAAAAAAATTGCATTTTTGATGTATTTTCATACTGCAGTCTTTTCAAAGATATTTGAATTTTGAAGCAATAAAACAGTCCATGTAATGAACTCTATAGTAATAATAGCTACTTGTCTCAATAGTAACCGAAACTCCTGGAACCAAAATTTTCTTTTTTGGCTTAATCGCTAAAATTATTATGTAAACTGCAAAAATATTTATGATGCCTAATCAGTAATAGTAATTTTTTAATTTAAACAACAAAAATACATGAAAATTCTAAAATTAGTTTTGCTTTTTGTCTCCTGGAAGAAATTTTTTTTTCATCTCAGTTCAAATTTATTATTGTATCCTGGAACCAAGCTTTTTTTGGTTTGTAACCCGTAAAGTACATATCTCCATATTATTGTCTCATAATTGCAATTATTTTAGTTTTCAGTCCAGAATCACTAAACTTATTATGTAAACTGCAAAAATATTTATGGTGTCTAACCAATAATACTAATTTTGTAATTCAAACAAGATAAATACCTGAAAATTTTAAAATTAGTTTTGTTTTATGCTAGGTTTTAGATACTCGACACGGGATTTTGTGTGCTTAATAATTTTAAACCTTGAAAAAATATTGTCTCACGCGAGTGGAAAAAAAGAAAGAATAACCAAAAACAATATCAAAATAGAACAATCCAAATTTCTACTTATAGAAAACTTTACTACACAAAAAATAAAGCTAACATCCTGAAATATCAGAAAAGTTTATTTAAAAGAGATAAAAATGCCACCAAACGCAATAAAGCTCGAGCACGCGTAAGGATTGCTACTAAGATGTCTTGTGATCCAGGATTTAAGAAAATGAAATATGACAGAGCAAAACAGAGGTATCTTACGGATCAGGGGTATCGAGAAGGGAAAATTGAGACAGCGAAACAAAAGAGTAAGGAAAGGTATGATAACGATATAGATTACCGAAACAAACATAAGAAAAAAGTTGCTACCAGAATAATGGGTAGATACTGGGGTGACAAAAGCTATAATGAAAAAATTAAATTCTCTGCGAGGTTGTACCGAAGAACGCATAAGGACAAAGGGAAAAATTACATTCACAAATACAAGAAGATGGCAAAAATGCAGGCTGATCCTTGTAAATTGAGAAACATTTTACGCATGTTTTATCGGGATCACGAAAAGTATTCGAAATTACAGATTAAAATTCTCTTTGAAAGAGCGGATGCTGTTGAAAAGTCGGCTAGAAATGCTTTGGAAAGCTTCATAGCAATATCCAAATGAAATTTTGTCAGTTTAACGAAAAGCTTCCAAGGTATGGATTGGCAACTGCGGAACAGTTTATAGATGCAATGGAAAATGTTCGACAACACAGTGAATATACGGAGGCGTACTTCTTAGAAAATTCGTATATTAATTTTGGAAGGAGCAATTGCAGTTTATGTAGCAGCAATAAAAATATATATACAAGCATACCTATCAACAGCGAAGAAAAAGCAATGTTTTTCAATTATGGCAAAAACGAGCCTGTTAGGGTTATTAGTAAATGTGTTTGTAAGACTAATGATTCAGAACAAATTCCTGGAACACCGACTCAAGAAAAAAGCATTTCTAACTGTGTTTTAAACAGTTCGTTTAGTTCTACTGAATATTTGGCAAAAAATTCTCTGTGTAGTAGAACAAACTGCCCTGAAAAGTACGAGACAACTATTGAAAAATGCTCTAAGACTAGATCTGACAAGGAAATTATGATGGCTGAAGTCACCTATAACAATCTGAGTAAACATTCAAAACCAAAAATTGGGCAGCAGGTTACTTGGCAATGTCACCCTGATATCTGCAAGCTCTATCCGACGGATATTGAATTATGTCAAATTCTTTTTGATATCCTTGAAAACAATATAGCATTAAAATTTTCAACTGACAAAGTGGTTAATTTCTACCTTGGCGGCTTGGATTATTGTGAAATCAATTACAGGGACACAAGAAAGCATGGGCATTCGTTATACTGTAGCCCAAATGAGGGATGTCAGAGCTATTTGCGTTCTCTAAGGGCACTAGCTCCACATTTTCCTGTCTTGAACTGTTTCATTAATAGCGTATATAAGGCAGTATCAAAATGTAATCCGGGTTGCAGCGGTAGCTAGCAACCTAGTAAGAGACGATCACGTCCAATGTTAAGAAATATAAAAACCCATAGTTCCTAAAAAAGGAGTCAGATCAAAACAAAAAGTACACCATTAGAACCGCCTAGACCGAAACCCTTGTACAGGAAACTTTCTGTACCTTGGCTTGAACAGAAAGGGAAATATATTGGCTTGAAAATCAAGAAAAGTGGCAGCTACTACAACATTTTTCCTAAACGGGATATTTTTTTCTTTTTTTTTTTCTTTGTTTCCAGAGATAGCTTGGCACTGGAACATCGTAGAGGGTTGTTCAATAGCTCATTTTAAAGGAAATTAATTGGGTTAAAAACCTTTTGTAACTAAAATAAATTATTTCTAAAAGAGAATAAATTTTTGCATCAAAAACTGCATTTTCGATGTCTTTTCACACTGCATTATAATAAAGAACGACCTTTTGCCTATACTAAATTTTATACGCCACTTAATTATTTAGTATAGGTTAGTAATTCCACTGATAGACTGGCACTGGAACATCGTAGAGAGTTGTTTAATGGCTCATTTAAAAGAAAATCCGGGTTGCTGCGGTAGCTAGCAACCTAGTAAGAGACGATCACCTCCAATGTTAAGAAATATAAAACCCCCCAACTCCTAAAAAAAGAATCAGATCAAAACAAAAAGTACACCATTAGAACCGCCTTGTCCGAATCCTCTATAAAGGAAACTTACCGCCCTTTGGCTTGAATAGCAAAGAAAATATATTGGCTTGAAAATCAAGAAAATTGACTTTTACCACGTTATTCTCCACAAACGGGATATTTTTTTCTTTCTTTTCCACAGATAGCTTGGCACTGGAACATCGTAGAGAGTTGTTCAATGGCTCATTTTAAAGGAAATCTCTAGATCTAGCGCTATTTGTACTTAATTTTTTTTTTAATTAATTTTTTTTACGAAAAACTTAATTTTTTATATACAATATTAAACAATGACGTCATAGTCTTTGGATGTAGTTAGTACATAAAGTCTGGATCATCGAATTAAAGCTGAAACTAAGTAAAGAACAATTATGCCTCCATATATTCACAGTGATCAATATTACATTAAAGAACGAATTTTACCCCATAGTAACCGAAGGATTAAAATAATATTTAGTATTATAAGGAACAAACCGTTGCCTATACTAACTTGTATATGCCACTTAACATTACATTAAAAGACGATTATTGGAATAAGAAAAATATTGCATAAAATTGGACTTAGTTAGCTACTTGATCGTTTGAGGTTCACGAATGGTCTCATTCGTGAATTACATAATGGTTAGATCAAAGCAAGCTACACGCAAGTTAAAAAAACAGTACTACACAGACAACAGAGATAGTATCTGAAAAAGAGAAAAGCAAAGGTATTCAACCGACCAGGCGTATCGAGAAGTAAAAATTGAGAGAGCAAAACAAAACAGCAAGATGTGTTATCACAATGATGAATATTATAGACATGTGAAAATTGAGACGGCAAAACAAAAGTTCAAGGAGCGTTTTCACAATGATGAAGATTATAGACATGCAAAAATTGAGACAGCCAAACAAAACCTCAAGGAGCGTTATCAAAATGATAAACTTTATAGAGAACCAACAATTGAGCAGGCTAGACAAAAGATCAAGGAGCGTTATCACAGTGACAAACTTTATAGAGAAGTTACATCCGGGTTGCAGCTACTAGCTAGAAACCTAGTAAGAGACGATCACGTCCAATGTTAAGAAGTATAAAAACCCATAGTTCCTAACAGAGGAGTCAGATCAAAACAAAAAGTACACCATTAGAACCGCCTTGTCCGAAACCCCTGTATAGGAAACTTTCTGTCCCTTGGCTTGAACAGCAAGGGAAATATAATGGCTTGAAAATCAAGAAAAGTGGCAGCTACTACAACATTCTGCCTAAACGAGATATTTTTTTCTTTTTTATAATAAAGATCGAACTCTTCCCTATACTAATTAAGATTACAGTATTTATATTATACATCATTATAAATTATAAAAGGTTCAAATGTTTGAAGATTTTATCTATAATCTTCAAACATTTGAACCTTTTAATCCGGGTTGCAGCGGTAGCTAGCAACCTAGTAAGAGACGATCACGTCCAATGTTAAGAAATATAAAAACCCATAGCTCCTAAAAAAGGAGTCAGATCAAAACAAAAAGTACACCATTAGAACCGCCTTGTCCGAAACCCCTGTATAGGAAACTTTCTGTCCCTTAGCTTGAACAGCAATGGAAATATAATGGCTTGAAAATCAAGAAAATTGACTTTAACCACGTTATTCTCGTCAAAAGGGATATTTTTTTCTTTTTTTTTTGTATCCAGAGATAGCTTGGCACTGGAACATCGTAGAGGGTTGTTCAATAGCTCATTTTAAAGGAAATTAATTGGGTTAAAAATCTATAGTAACTAAAATAAATTATTTCTAAAAGAGAATAAATTTTTCCAATAAAAACTGTATTTTTGATGCAGTGACGTCATAATTACTATATAAGATCATCATAGTTTTATATTAGAGCTATGACGTGAATAGAGTGACGTCATAATTAGTATATAAGGAAAGTCAAAACTGAAAATTCTCTCATTCTTGATTAGAATAATGGTTAGATCAAAGCAGGCTATATGCAAGTTGAAGAAAGAGTACTACACAAACAACAGAGATAGTAACTTGAAAAGAAAAAAGCAAAGGTATTCAACCGACCAGGTGTATCGAGAAGTAATAATTGAGAGAGCAAAACAAAGGTATTCAACCGACCAGGCGTATCGAGAAGTAATAATTGAGAGAGCAAAAGAACGGTATGGTAATGATGAACATTACAGAGAAGCAAGAATTGAGCAGGCTAGACAAAAGAGCAGGGAACGGTATGATAATTTATAATAAAGAACGACCTCTTGCCTATGCTATATTTTATTGGCCACTTAACTATAGTATAGGTTAGTAAAGTTTACATAAATAATTTACAGTAAAGAACGATCTCTCATCCATAGTAACTGATAAATGGTGGTTCCAGGGGTAGTTACTTGAGGTTCGTCTCTTACTATTTCAAAGAAGAAAAAGCCGTAGGCTTTTTCCTGTTTGTAATGATATTGCATAAAAGAAAACCCAAGTGGTAACTGATTTACAGTATCCGGGTTGCAGCAGTAGCTAGCTTTGCAGTAAAGAACGATTTCTCGCCTATATTTTACAATAAATATCCGGGTTGCAGCGGTAGCTATTACATTAAAAGACGATCATTGGAATAACATACCACTGCATAAATTGGACTTAGTTAGCTGCTTAATTGCTTGAGGTTCGTCTCTTACTATTTAAAAGAAGAAAAAGCCGTAGGCTTTTTCCTGTTTGTATTTATAGTTAAAAAACGAACTCAAGTCCAAAGAAACTGAACACTGTGGTTCATTCATATTATCTTCATTATTTTAGCTAGTTACATTATATAATAAAGAACGACCTTTTGCCTATGCTAAATTTTATACACCACTTAATTATAATATAGGTTAGTAATTTAACAGATAGCTTGGGACTGGAACATCGTAGAGAGTTGTTCAATGGTTCATTTTAAAGAAAATTAATGGGGTTAAAAACCTTTTGGAATTTAAACAAATATAATAAAGAACGACCTCTTGTCTATACTAAATTTAATAGGCCACTTAGCTATAGTATAGGTTAGTAAAGTTTACATAAAGGACTGATATATAACAGTAAAGAACAAACTTCCAGTCCATAATAACTAAAATAATTTCCTGTTTCTAATTATGCCTAAATTACTACTTAAGAACGACAAAGATTCTCTCATTCTTGATTAGATAATGGTTAGATCGAAGCAAGCTATACGCAAGTTGAAAAAACAGTACTACACAAACAACAGAGATAGTAACTTGAAAAGAATACTGATAAGGAGTCATCCTACCAAGCTCTTTAATCATTGGCATCAGAAGTCCCAACAAATGACCTTCTTTGTGTGGTTGCGGACTTCAAATCAAAGGTCGGAGATGAAAGAGACTACTGCCCGCAAGTCCTAGGGAGACATGGTCTTGGTGAAATGAACGAAAACGGAGCCCTTCTGGTAGATTATTCTCTGAGGAATGATCTTACGGTCGGCACAACTCAGTTAGAACATAAAACCATCCACAAACAGTCATGGATCTCGTCAGACGGCAGGACGAAGAACCAATTAGATCATTTCCTAATCTTAAGGAGATAGCGGACAAGTCTTCTAGACGTACGTGGCTTCAGAGGGGCAGATGCCCAGTCGGACCACATCCTTATGGTATCAAAATTGAACGTTAAGCTGAAAGTGCCCAAAAACGCAAAGTCAAACTCTACGAAGCTTTATATTGTGGATAAGTTACATGTCTGAGAAACCTGAAGAAAATTTTGTATGGAGCTGAAGAACTCATTCGCTCTGCTTGAAATAGAAAACGGCACAGACAGTCCTGAAACAGCATGGCAAGAAATGAAGACAACATACAATCAAGTTGCTAGGGATGTGCTCAGGATAAAGAAGAAACCGAAGGAAAGATGGATATCACAAGAAACTTGGAAACTAATTGATGAGCGCAATGACTTGAGACAGCAAATTTTCTCTGCTGGCGGCGACAGACCTTCGGTCTTCACAAATGTCCAATATAGAATGAAGGACAGAGAAATCAAGAAGTCGGCAAAAGCTAACAAGCGGAGATGTGCAGAAGAGAAGGCTAGACTAGCAGAGGAAGCAGCTAAAAAAAGAAACTTCAAAGCAGTTTACAGGCTCACAAATGAAATGCTAGGAAAGCTAACCATCAGATTCAACCAAGTCAAAGATGAGAGCAGAAATGGTCTCACCGAAACTGAGAAAATTGCCGAGAGATGGGTTTCCCACTTCGAAAAGGTTTTGAATAGACCGAGACCAACTGACCGAGAAAGCATCCCTTCTATGCTCCTTCTTACCCTTAAGATTGACAAAAATCCTCCAATATCTGCGGAAATACTTGTTGCAGTGAAAAAACTTAAGAATTGAAGATCACATGGTGAAGACTGCATTTACAATAAAGAACGACATCTAGCCCATGTTAACTGAAACATAAATAGGGATTATGTTTTTTTCCATCAGTATCATGGCCGTAGAGATGGCTGAAACCTAGTTACATTAAAAGACGATCATTGGAATAACAAACAATTGCATACATTGGAATTAGCTAGCTACTTGAATGTTTGAGACTTCAAGAATGCTGTTGAAAAGTCGGCTAGAAATGCTTTGGCAAAGCTTCATAGTAATATCCAAAAGAAATGTTGTCAGTTTAACGAAAAGCTTCTAAGGTACGGATTGGCAACTGCGGAACAGTTTATAGATGCAATGGAAAATGTTCGACAACACAGTGAATATACGGAGGCGTACTTCTTAGAAAATTCGTATATTAATTTTGGAAGGAGCAATTGCAGTTTATGTAGAAGCAATAAAAATATATATACAAGCATACCTATCAACAGCGAAGGAAAAGCAATGTTTTTCAATTATGGCGAAAACGAGCCTGTTAGGGTTATTAGTAAATGTGTTTGTGCGACTAATGATTTAGAACAAATTCCTGGAACACCGACTCAAGAAAAAAGCATTTCTAACTGTGTTTTAAACAGTTCTTTTAGTTTACATTAAAAGACGATCATTGGAATAACATACCACTGCATACATTGGACTTACTTACTCTTCTTTTGGACTTAGTACGTCTCTTACTATTTCAAAGAAGAAAAAGCCGTAGGCTTTTTCCTGTTTTCCGGGTTGCAGCGGTAGCTAGCAACCTAGTAAGAGACGATCACCTCCAATGTCAAGAAATATAAAAAACCCCAACTCCTAAAAAAAGAGTCATATCAAAACAAAATGTACACCATTAGAACCGCCTTATCCGAATCCTCTATAAAAGAAACTTACCTCCCTTTGGCTTGAATAACAAAGAAAATATATTGGCTTGAAAATCAAGAAAATTGACTTTTACCACGTTATTCTCCACAAACGGGATATTTTTTTCTTTCCGCTTTTTCTTTCTGCTCAGCTAGCTGGGCACTGGAAAATCATAGAGAGCTGTATAATAGCTCATTTTAAAGGAAATTGCAACATCTAGTCACTTTTGTATTTAAAAATAAAATACTTTTTAAAGTAGAATCAATTTTGTCAAAAAAATTGCATTTTTGATGTATTTTCATACTGCAGTCTTTTCAAAGATATTTGAATTTTGAAGCAATAAAACAGTCCATGTAATGAACTCTATAGTAATAATAGCTACTTGTCTCAATAGTAACCGAAACTCCTGGAACCAAAATTTTCTTTTTTGGCTTAATCGCTAAAATTATTATGTAAACTGCAAAAATATTTATGATGCCTAATCAGTAATAGTAATTTTTTAATTTAAACAACAAAAATACATGAAAATTCTAAAATTAGTTTTGCTTTTTGTCTCCTGGAAGAAATTTTTTTTTCATCTCAGTTCAAATTTATTATTGTATCCTGTAACCCGTAAAGTACATATCTCCATATTATTGTCTCATAATTGCAATTATTTTAGTTTTCAGTCCAGAATCACTAAACTTATTATTTAAACTGCAAAAATATTTATGGTGTCTAACCAATAATATTAATTTTGTAATTCAAACAAGATAAATACCTGAAAATTTTAAAATTAGTTTTGTTTTATGCTAGGTTTTAGATACTCGACACGGGATTTTGTGTGCTTAATAATTTTAAATCTTGAAAAAATATGGTCTCACGCGAGTGGAAAAAAAGAAAGAATAACCAAAATTTTACATTAAAAGACGATCATTGGAATAACAAACCATTGCATACATTGGACTAAGTTCAGCTATTGTAGGTTCGTCTCTTACTATTTCAAAGAAGAAAAAGCCGTAGGGTTTTTCCTGTTTGTCAGTAGCCCGGGTTGCAGCGGTGGGTAGCAATAATCCGGGATGCAGCGGTAGCTAGGAACCTAGTAATAGACGATCACGTCCAATGTTAAGAAATATAAAAACCCTTAGCTCCTAAAAAAGTTAGAATAAGGAACGAATTGTAACCCATGGTAACTGAATTATTAAATCAAACAGTTCTTGGTCATAATAAAGAGTTGTCTAATGGCTAATTTTAAAGGAAATTGCTGTATATAGAAACCTTTTGTAATTATTATAATAAAGAACGACCTCATGCCTATACTAAATTTCCGCTTTTTCTTTCTGCTCAGCTAGCTGGGCACTGGAAAATCATAGAGAGCTGTATAATAGCTCATTTTAAAGGAAATTGCAACATCTAGTCACTTTTGTATTTAAAAATAAAATACTTTTTAAAGTATTATAATAAAGAACGACCTCATGCCTATACTAAATTTTATTAGCCACTGAATTATAGTATAGGTTAGTAATTCCACAGATAGCTTGGCACTGGATCCGGGTTGCAGCGGTAGCTAGCAACCTAGTAAGAGACGATCACGTCCAATCCGGGTTGCAGCGGTAGCTAGCAACCTAGTAAGAGACGATCACGTCCAATGTTAAGAAATGTAAAAGCCCATAGTTCCTAAAAAAGGTATAATAAAGAACGACTTCGTGCCTATACTAAATTTTATACGCCACTGAATTATAGTATAGGTTAGTAATTCCACAGATAGCTTGGCACTGGAACATCGTAGAGAGTTGTTCAATGGCTCATTTTAAAGAAAATTAATGGGTTAAAAATATTATATTAAAAGACAATCATTAGAAGAACAAAACATTGCATACATTGGACTTAGTTAGCTCCCTTATTCTTTGAGAGTCGTCTCTTACTACTCCAAAGAAGAAAAAGCCGTAGGCTTTTTCCTGTTTACTATATAAGATCATCATAGTTTTATATTAGAGCTATGACGTGAATAGAGTGACGTCATAATTAGTATATAAGGAAAGTCAAAACTGAAAATTCTCTCATTCTTGATTAGAATAATGGTTAGATCAAAGTCTAGTAAGAGACGATCAGTCCAATGCTAAGAAATATAACGAAACTCCTAAAAATAGAGTCAGATCAAAACAAAAGTACATCATTAGAATTACCTTGTCTGAAACCCTACTAGATAAATATTGAATGTCGTCATAGTTTTATATTAGAGCTATGACGTGAATAGAAAAACACGAAATTATATTGTTGTTTCTGAAGACGTCATGAAATAATATCATTGCGCTATGACGTCAATAAAATCATTACGCTGTGACGTCATTATTACTATATAAGAAGCGTCAGAACTGTAAATGGTCACATTCATAATTACATAATGGTTTCAATCAAGTAAGCTGCACGCAAATTGAAAAAACAGTACTACACAAACAACAGAGATAGTAACTTGAAAAGAAAAAAGCAAAGGTATTCAACCGACCAGGCGTATCGAGAAGTAATCAAACAAAACAGCAAGATGTGTTATCACAATGATGAAGATTATAGACATGCAAAAATTGAGACAGCCAAACAAAAGATCAAGGAACGGTATGGTAATGATGAGGATTACAGAGAAGCAACAATTGAGCAGGCTAGACAAAAGAGCAAGGAACGGTATGATAATGATGAATATTAAAGAGAAGCAAGAATTGAGCAGGCTAGAAAAAAGATCAAGGAGCGTTATCATAATGATAAACTTTATAGAGAAGCAACAATTGAGAAAGCTAGACAAAAGAGCAAGGAACGGTATGATAATGATGAAGATTACCGAATTACAATAAAGAACGACCTCTTGCCTATACTAAATTATATAGGCCACTTAACTATAGTATAGGTTAGTAAATTTACATTATGAAATAACAAACCATTCCATACATTGGACTTAGTTAGCTACTTGATTGTTTGAGTTTCGTCTCTTACTATTTAAAAGAAGAAAAAGCCGTAGGCTTTTTCCTGTTTGTATTTATAGTTAAAAAACGAACTCAAGTCCAAAGAAACTGAACACTGTGGTTCATTCATATTATCTTCATTATTTTACCTAGAACGTAAATAAACAAGTTTCTTTTTTGAATTTTAAATTGAAAAGATAGTGCTTTTAATTCAACATATTAAAAGTTCTCCCCGACGGGGAATATAATAAAGAACGACATCTTGCCTATACGTAATTTTATAGGCCACTTAAATATGGAGTATAGGCTAGTACAGTTATATATTTAAGTTCAATATATTAAAATTTTCCAATAAAAGAAGATCAGTGGAAGAAAAATTATAATAAAGAACGACATCTTGCCTATACTAAATTTTATACGCCACCTAATTATAGTATAGGTTAGTAATTCAACAGATAGCATGGCACTGGAACATTGTAGAGAGTTGTTCAATGGCTCATTTTGAAGGAAATTAATGGGGTTAAAAACCTTTTGTAATTAAAACAAATTATTTTTATTACATTAAGAAATTTTAATTATGTTCCTAAAGAAATTACAGTAAAGAACAAACTTCCAGCCCATATCCGGGTTGCAGCGGTAGCTAGCAACCTAGTAAGAGACGATCACCTCCAATGTCAAGAAATATAAAACCCCCCAACTCCTAAAAACAGAGTCAGATCAAAACAAAAAGTACACCATTAGAACCACCTTGTCCAAATCCTCTATAAAGGAAACTTACCGCCCTTTGGCTTGAATAACAAAGAAAATATATTGGCTTGAAAATCAAGAAAATTGACTTTTACCACGTTATTCTCCACAAACGGTTCCGCTTTTTTTTTCTGCTCAGCTAGCTGGGCACTGGAAAATCATAGAGAGCTGTATAATAGCTCATTTTAAAGGAAATTGCAACATCTAGTCACTTTTGTATTTAAAAATAAAATACTTTTTAAAGTAGAATCAATTTTGTCAAAAAAATTGCATTTTTGATGTATTTTCATACTGCAGTCTTTTCAAAGATATTTGAATTTTGAAGCAATAAAACAGTCCATGTAATGAACTCTATAGTAATAATAGCTACTTGTCTCAATAGTAACCGAAACTCCTGGAACCAAAATTTTCTTTTTTGGCTTAATCGCTAAAATTATTATGTAAACTGCAAAAATATTTATGATGCCTAATCAGTAATAGTAATTTTTTAATTTAAACAACAAAAATACATGAAAATTCTAAAATTAGTTTTGCTTTTTGTCTCCTGGAAGAAATTTTTTTTTCATCTCAGTTCAAATTTATTATTGTATCCTGGAACCAAACTTTTTTTGGTTTGTAACCCGTAAAGTACATTCCATATTATTGTCTCATAATTGCAATTATTTTAGTTTTCAGTCCAGAATCACTAAACTTATTATGTAAACTGCAAAAATATTTATGGTGTCTAACCAATAATACTAATTTTGTAATTCAAACAAGATAAATACCTGAAAATTTTAAAATTAGTTTTGTTTTATGCTAGGTTTTAGATACTCGACACGGGATTTTGTGTGCTTAATAATTTTAAACCTTGAAAAAATATGTTCTCACTCGAGTTGAAAAAAAGAAAGAATAACAAAAAACAATATCAAAATAGAACAATCCAAATTTCTACTAATAGAAAACTTTACTACACAAAAAATAAAGCTAACATCCTGAAATATCAGAAAAGTTTATTTAAAAGAGATAAAAATGCCACCGAACGCACTAAAGCTCGAGCACGCGTAAGGATTGCTACTAAGATGTCTTGTGATCCAGGATTTAAGAAAATGTCTTATAAAAGTCTGAAAAACATACAGGTAATTGGAAAATTTTTATACATAATAAAATTTACACAAAATTTACTAGGTTGCTAGCTACCGCTGCGACCCAGATGTAATGTAGCTAGGTTTATATAATGTAGCTAGGACTCTTACTAGGTTGCTAGCTACCGCTGCGACCCAGATGTAATGTAGCTACCCCTGGAGCCACCGTATATCAGTTACTATGGGTGAGAGATCGTTCTTTACTGTACGTGGGTTAAAATCTTACCGCTGGTATACGATTATGTTTGAAAGACTGCAGTGTGAAAAGACATCAAAAATGCAGTTTTTGGTGGAAAAATTTATTCTCTTTTAGAAATAATTTATTTTAGTTACTATAGATTTTTAACCCAATTAATTTCCTTTAAAATGAGCTATTGAACAACCCTCTACGATGTTCCAGTGCCAAGCTATCTGTGGAAAAGAAAAAAGAAAAGAGAAAAAAATATCCCGTTTGGGGAGAATAACGTGGTTAAAGTCAATTTTCTTGATTTTCAAGCCAATATATTTCCCTTGCTGTTCAAGCCAAAGGACTGGAAAGTTTCCTATACAGGGGTTTCGGACAAGGCGGTTCTAATGGTGTACTTTTGTTTTGATCTGACTCCTTTTTTAGGAACTATGGGTTTTTATATTTCTTAACATTGGACGTGATCGTCTCTTACTAGGTTGCTAGCTACCGCTGCAACCCGGATTTTTAGGAGTTAGGGGTTTTTATATTTCTTAACATTGGACGTGATCGTCTCTTACTAGGTTGCTAGCTACCGATGCAACCCGGATTTAAAGTCTAAATAAAACTTCTATTAATTAGTACTACATTGGATCCTCCTGACTGATATCGATCCTTTATGTAAGACTTTACTGACCTATATTATAGTTAAGTGGCCAATAAAATATAGCATAGGCAAGAGGTTGTTCTTTATTATATTTTCCTTACAGTGCAAGCCAAGGGACAGAAAGTTTACTATACAGGGGTTTCGGATAAGGCGGTTCTAATGGTGTACTTTTTATTTTGATCTGACTCCCTTGTTAGGAACTATGGGTTTTTATATTTCTTAACATTGGACGTGATCGTCTCTTACTAGGTTGCTACCTACCGCTGCAACAACTGCTGCAACCCGGATTTTATTTACTATGGGCTGGAGTTCGTTCTTTACTTTAAATTATTTTAGTTACAAAAGGTTTTTAACCCAATTAATTTCCTTTAAAATGAGCTATTGAAAAACCCTCTACGATGTTCCAGTGCCAAGCTATCTCTGGATACAAAAGAAAAAAAAAAATAAAAAAAATATCCCGTTTAGGCAGAATGTTGTAGTAGCTGCCACTTTTCTTGATTTTCAAGCCAATATATTTCCCTTGCTGTTCAAGCTACGCGACAGAAAGTTTACTATACAGGGGTTTCGGACAAGGCGGTTCTAATGGTGTACTTTTGAATTTGATCTGACTCCTTTTTTAGGAACTCTGGGTTTTTATATTTTACAGTAAAGAACGATCTCTCGCCAATAGTAACTGATATACGGTGGCTCCAGGGGTAGCTACATCCGGGTTGCAGTGGTATCTAGCATCCGGGTTGAAGCGGTAGCTAGCAACCTAGAAAGAGACGATCACGTCCAATGTTAAGAAATGTAAAAACCCATAGTTCCTAAAACAGGAGTCAGATCAAAACAAAAAGTACACCATTAGAACCGCCTTGTCCGAAACCCCTTGAAAGGAAACTTACCGCCCTTTGGCTTGAACAGCAAGGGAAATATATTGGCTTGAAAATCAAGATAATTGACTTTAACCACGTTATTCTCCACAAACGGGATATTTTTTTCTTTTTTTCTTCTTTTCCAGAGATAGCTTTGCACTGGACAAATCGTAGAGAGTTGTTCAATGGCTCATTTTAAAGGAAATTAATTGGGTTAAAAACCTTTGGTAACTAAAACAAATTATTTTAAAACAGGATAAATTTTTCCACTAAAAACTGTATTTTTGATGTCTTTCCATACTGCTGTCTTTTCAAAGACATTTGATTTTTGAAGCAATCAAACAGTTCGTGGTAAGTTTTATAATAAAGAACGACTTCTTTCCTATACTAAATTTTATAGGCCACTTAACTATAGTATAGGCTAGTACAGTTATTATATTTAAGGTCAATATATTAAAATTTTCCACCAAAAGACGGTCATTGGAATAAAAACCCAATACATACATTTGATTTAGTTAGCTAATTGATTGTTTGAGGCTAGTATCTTACTATTTCAAAGAAGAAAAAGCCGTAGGCTTTTTCCTGTTTGTAATCAATTAGAAAGAGTTCTAATCCGGGTTGCAGTGGTAGCTTGCAACCTAGTAAGAGACGATCACGTCCAATGTTAAGAAATGTAAAAACCCATAGTTCCTAAAAAAGGAGTCAGATCTAAACAAAAAGTACACCATTAGAACCGCCTTGTCCGAAACCCCTGTATAGGAAACTTTCTGTCATTTGGCTTGACCGGCAAGGGAAATATATTGGCTTGAAAATCAAGAACATTATAATAAACAACGAATATTTTACCGATTATCTACTAATAACCATATATGACGTAATAAGTGACATGACGTATCATCTAAAACCTATTGTGTACTAATAACCATATATTAATATCAGGAATTTGTCACATCTACAGCCTTTTCTAACTAACAAAAAATATTTAAAATAAAATCAATATTTTTCAAAGAACTTTTACCATTATAAGAAACTTTTACCATTATAAGTAGACATAGGTATGTAAAATTCAGTAATTTTTGGGAGGTTTAAACAAAAATCTGATTTTTCAACTGTAACTAGAATCATTTCCGAAATTTTTAAATAAAATAATTTTATTTAACTGCAAACTTCAAAAATAATTATGGTGTCCGAGCATTAATTTTAATTTTTTAATTCAAACCAGAAAAATGCCTGAAAATTTAAAAATTAGTTTGGTTTTCCTTTTGCTTCAGTTCGTTATGTTTTGTTTCGACTCGTTGCGTAGTTTTATTTGAAATACAAGAAGACAGATGTGTATCAAACGACTATCTGTAGTTTACACTGTTCTTACCATACTAGGAATTACAACCCTTTGTTGTGGTTTATTATCAATTTTTTCCCAAATTGGTTCTTTTGGATTTGGTCCCGGCAAGATTCCATACTTTTAACTATTTCTTCTATTTACATTGTTATCTTGTCGTTGATATGCACTATTGTTAGTGTATCAGAAGAAAGTTTTGCTGAAAAAATGGCAGGGCTGGGAAAGTATAGTCTTTGTTTCTCACTTCTAGTCTTTATTGGGGTTTTAGTGCTGTCACTAACTTGGTATATAAACCCGTATCGCTTAGGGATATACATTGATGATGAAGTTTCAAAATCGGTGGCTATCATCAGCGCATGTGTAGTTTTGTTTATCCTTTTTTTTTGCTGATTTACTGGCTAAAAATAAATGTGCTGCTATACTTTTTTTCATTCGTGAGCATTTTCTTTGCCTTAGTATCGGTCTTGTTATTTTTTCTGCAAGCCGATGCAGGTGTCATCGCTCGACCAATGGTAGAAGTGTTTGTAAGAAACCACAATGGTAGTGAAGGTGTTAATTTTATTTTAGACAAGTTCCATGGGTTTTTTGAATGCTGCGGGATAGGTGATTTTAAAGGATTTCCAATAGATTTTGGTGAATATAACCATAACAATTATACGGGCCTACCTAGATCTTGTTGTAGAAGAGCAGCTGGCAGCGAAAAAGTATGCAATACAAGAAATCCCAGAGAAATCCATAATTGTAGCTGTGAAAAAAGATTGGACGAAATAGTTGAAGAATATGGGTTATGGCCCAAGGTATTAGATGGCTGCCAAATAGTTTTTTGGTTATTCATCGGTTTTGGTGGCATTAATAGAGCATTTGTCGCTGAGGGTAGTTTCAGATGTGATGAATTCATCATGAGATGTAGACCAGACTATGACAGTGATGACAGCGACACGAATCTTGAGATTCGTGTCACTTGAGATTCCTTGGTGTAAAACTGGGATAAAACAGTTTAAAAAGGAATGCACATTCTATTTTTTTTATTGGGGTTCGAAGACAGTTTGATCAAATCTAAGAAAACAAACTACGAAAAAAAAGTTGAGAAGGCTTTAACCTCTTTAAATGCCCTACCATTCATTATGAATTTCAACTCTTTTATAAGACCTTTTAAAAGAATGAAAGTGCTCATCTAGGTGCATTATTTTCCATCCATATGATCCCATCTAAGAGTAGAGGTATTCCGCCCGCCAATGTTTCATTCTTCCCCATGAGGGTTCAGAAAATATCTAGTGACAAGGGGAGGGGGCAGAAATGTAGCCAAAGAGACTGAAAGGGTTTTAAGACAGTGTGTCTGAAACCTCCTGAAGTGGGGATGATAATGTTTAAGCTATGCAGAGAAGAGATTTTCCACGATTTCTCTTTTGGCTATTACAAAATTATAAATGTTTTTAGCTATGCTTAAATTTTCACCTTGTTGCCACGCTGAACCAATAAAAATAGCCTTTTATTAATTTGGGGGGGGGTCGATAATGTTGTACAATTTTAAATATTCAATCATAGACGAGGCAATATGTTGATTCACATCTCTTCGTGTTTATACAATATATGGATCAAATGTTTCTTTTGGTTACACAGGTCTCCGAGTAAAAACTACATAGGCCATTTATTTATTTTCTGATAGATTTCAACTTGAAAAGAAAGAAATGCCCAAAAAATGTCGAAAGATCGATTTTCCGTTTTCTGGAAAAAAACCTCAGATTTTTTTCCTCCACGGTTAGTGGGGTAGTGAAACATCATAGAGAGCTGTTTAATAATCCATTTTAAAGGCAATTGATATATCTAGTTATTATATGTAGTTGCAAAAAACCTAAACTTAGTTTATAAGATGATATTATATTGGGTATGGTATCATATTTTATAATAAAGAACGAGCTCTTTCCTATACTAAATAAACCTATACTAATTAATGATATAGTAATGATATGATTTTATTGATAGCCGAATAGTAAAGGCCATATGGCTCCAATGTTTTATTATTATTGATTAAAAAAAACTTTCCGTAAAATCAGTTTTCCAGAGAAAAATAAAGGGAATTTTAAACTTAAGCTCAGGAAATACGAATACCCTTTCAAGTTCAAACTCAAAATGACCGGAAATTACTATTGAAGAATAAAAGAAACACAAAACGAACGAAAATTAAATAAACAAGCATAGCAAAAAACATATAACAAGTAATAATATAAATGAATAAATAGATCTTAAAGCAAGTAATGCTTGGATTGAATATGAAAACCAAGCTTAAAACCAAAACAAATATTTTGCTATTAAAGTATAAATGAAACTTAAAACGAACAGAAATTAAATAAACAATCAATGCGAACAAACCTACAATATATATATATATATATATATATATATATATATATATATATATATATATATATATATATATATATATATATATATATATATATATATATATATATATATATATATATATATATATATATATATATATATATATATATATATATATATATATATATATATATATATATATATATATATATATATATATATATATATATATATATATATATGTAAATGAATAAATCCGGGTTGCAGCGGTAGCTAGCAATCCGGGTTGCAGCGGTAGCTAGCAACCTAGTAAGAGACGATCACATCCAATGTTAAGAAATAAAAAACCCATAGCTCCTAAAAAAGGAGTCAGATCAAAACAAAAAGTGCACCATTAGAACCAACTTGTCCGAAACCCCTGTATAGGAAACTTTCTGTCATCCGGGTTGCAGCGGTAGCTAGCAACCTAGTAAGAGACGATCACCTCCAATGTCAAGAAATATAAAACCCCCCAACTCCTAAAAAAAGAGTCAGATCAAAACAAAAAGTACACCATTAGAACCGCCTTGTCCGAATCCTCTATAAAGGAAACTTACCTCCCTTTGGCTTGAATAACAAAGAAAATATATTGGCTTGAAAATCAAGAAAATTGACTTTTACCACGTTATTCTCCACAAACGGGATATTTTTTTCTTTCCGCTTTTTCTTTCTGCTCAGCTAGCTGGGCACTGGAAAATCATAGAGAGCTGTATAATAGCTCATTTTAAAGGAAATTGCAACATCTAGTCACTTTTGTATTTAAAAATAAAATACTTTTTAAAGTAGAATCAATTTTGTCAAAAAAATTGCATTTTTGATGTATTTTCATACTGCAGTCTTTTCAAAGATATTTGAATTTTGAAGCAATAAAACAGTCCATGTAATGAACTCTATAGTAATAAGAGCTACTTGTCTCAATAGTAACCGAAACTCCTGGAACCAAAATTTTCTTTTTTGGCTTAATCGCTAAAATTATTATGTAAACTGCAAAAATATTTATGATGCCTAATCAGTAATAGTAATTTTTTAATTTAAACAACAAAAATACATGAAAATTCTAAAATTAGTTTTGCTTTTTGTCTCCTGGAAGAAATTTTTTTTTCATCTCAGTTCAAATTTATTATTGTATCCTGTAACCCGTAAAGTACATATCTCCATATTATTGTCTCATAATTGCAATTATTTTAGTTTTCAGTCCATAATCACTAAACTTATTATGTAAAATGCACAAATATTTATGTTTTATAACAAATAATAATAATTTTTTAATTAAAAAAATATAAATAAATTAAAATTTTAAAATTATTTTTGTTTTATTCTAGGTTTTAGATACTCGACACGGTATTTTGTGTGCTTAATAATTTTAAATCTTGAAAAAATATGGTCTCACGCGAGTGGAAAAAAAGAAAGAATAACCAAAAACAATATCAAAATAGAACAATCCAAATTTCTACTAATAGAAAACTTTACTACACAAAAAATAAAGCTAACATCCTGGTATCGAGAAGGGGTATCGAGAAGGGAAAATTGAGACAGCGAAACAAAAGAGCAAGGAACGGTATGATAACGATATAGATTACCGAAACAAACATAAGAAAAAAGTTGCTACCAGAATAATGGGTAGATACTGGGGTGACAAAAGCTATAATGAAAAAATTAAATTCTCTGCGAGGTTGTACCGAAGAACGCATAAGGACAAAGGGAAAAATTACATTCAGAAATACAAGAAGATGGCAAAAATGCAGGCTGATCTTTGTAAATTGAGAAACATTTTACGCATGTTTTATCGGGATCACGAAAAAGTATTCGAAATTACAGATTAAAATTCTCTTTGAAAGAGCGGATGCTGTTGAAAAGTCGGCTAGAAATGCTTTGGCAAAGCTTCATGGCAATATCCAAAAGAAATGTTGTCAGTTTAACGAAAAGCTTCCAAGGTATGGATTGGCAACTGCGGAACAGTTTATAGATGCAATGGAAAATGTTCGACAACACAGTGAATATACGGAGGCGTACTTCTTAGAAAATTCGTATATTAATTTTGGAAGGAGCAATTGCAGTTTATGTAGCAGCAATAAAAATATATATACAAGCATACCTATCAACAGCGAAGGAAGAGCAATGTTTTTCAATTATGGCGAAAACGAGCCTGTTAGGGTTATTAGTTAATGTGTTTGTAAGACTAATGATTTAGAACAAATTCCTGGAACACCGACTCAAGAAAAAAGCATTTCTAACTGTGTTTTAAACAGTTCGTTTAGTTCTACTGAATATTTGGCAAAAAATTCTCTGTGTAGTAGAACACACTGTCCTGAAAAGTACGAGACAACTATTGAAAAATGCTCTAAAACTAGATCTGACAAGGAAATTATGATGGCTGAAGTCACCTATAACAATCTGAGTAAAAATTCAAAACCAAAAATTGGGCAGCAGGTTACTTGGCAATGTCACCCTGATATCTGCAAGCTCTATCCGACGGATATTGAATTATGTCAAATTCTTTTGATATCCTTGAAAACAATATAGCATTAAAATTTTCAACTGACAAAGTGGTTAATTTCTACCTTGGCGGCTTGGATTATTGTGAAATCAATTACAGGGACACAAGAAAGCATGGGCATTCGTTATACTGTAGCCCAAATGAGGGATGTCAGAGCTATTTGCGTTCTCTAAGGGCACTAGCTCCACATTTTCCTGTCTTGAACTGTTTCATTAATAGCGTATATAAGGCAGTATCAAAATGTAAGATTATACAACATATTAATCTACTAAAAGTCGAGGGCTCGTACAAGGAACTAAGTCATCACATAGAAGAAGTGTCAAGTAGACTCTGTCGTAATAATAGTCAAGACTTCATTTACGGTGATGGCAATATTAGAGTTTCTGTGGATGAAAATACAATAATAAAATTATTTGGTGAGAGCCTTGATAAGGTAGCTAACATTAGGGATGTATACCCCACAATGCATTGTGACAGTTGTGAGCAGATAAAGACAAAATACCAATTGAAGAGTCTAAGATCCCTTTCAAATAAGAAAGGTTTTGATGTAATGATGGCCACGATTTTAGAACACCTACAACAGGACATACCCAAAGATGACAGAGAAGAACTAATTCAATGTACAGGTTGGAAAGAGGATGTCATAGATTCATTCTTTGTCTGTGATTACTGTGCTGGGAAAATGTTGAAAAGTCAGGAGAATGTCCGATCAGTATTAAATAACCTTCATATAGACTGTACACCGGAATGTATAAAGTGTTTAAATAATTTTGAAATGGCAATGATTCGATTTGTAATGCCTTGTCTTACGATCGTCAGATTAGGGCAAGTAACTGCATTGAAGAGACCTAGAACAGAACTTGTTGACGCTCTTAAGGGGAGAATAGTATATCTACCTGTTGATGTGCAAGCAAATGCAGATATTCAGCCTGAAAAACTTCTTAACATTGATAGTTTTGTAGTCATTGTCAATGGTCAGCCTACTTACAACAAGAATGTTTGGACTGCACTAATAGATCTGAGAAAAGTCCATGAAGCACTGTTGTGGTTAAGAGAGAACAACAGTCTCTATAAAACAATACATGCATACACCCTAGAAGATTTAAAAAATACTTGAAGCCCGTCTTGCTGAAAAAGCGGTTGGTATTGATAATTTACCTGAAATACCGGAAGCTGCAATCCTTCAGAAACTGACAGAAAGTGCAAAATCTACATTGGTTGAACATTTTTCTGTCCAGCCTCTCAATTCAGCGGTTCCAAAAGACTTCATTGAAGATTTTAAGCAAATGAAAGATCTTGGTACTGACCAATTTCAAATCAAGAAACTAAAAGGTGAGAGCGAAGACTTATTTCAGGAAGAACTTGATCTAAAAGTGTTTCCAAATCTTTTCCCGAAAAGGCAAATATGGCTTGCGTGACAAGGCAAGACCATTTCAGATTAGGAATGCAGAATATTTTAAATCAAGGCTTCTTAGCAGACATACTAAGTTTCGTCTTGACAAACAGTTTCTTTTTCACAGCTTCCAATTGCAAGAATTCTCTTACATGTGTAATAGCGTTGGTCATATGTTGCGGACTGTGAAACCAAATCAAAATGCTCGTCAATTTATAGACAGGCTTCATTCCCGTGATGGAGAGATGGAAGCGACTTTGTTTTCTGTTTTACAATAAAAGACGATCATTGGAATATCAAACAATTGCATACATTGGAATTAGCTAGTTACTTGATTGCTTGAGACTTGTCTCTTACTATTTCAAAGAAGAAAAAGCCGTAGGCTTTTTCCTGTGTGTAATCAGTTTATTATCAGAGACAGCGCGCTGGCACTGCCTGAGTAAAGAACGATGTGGGCACAATACGGATAGGATTGATCTTACTAATCGTGTAAGTGAAAGAGTGAAAATGAGCGCATCTTCGTTAGTAAGCGGTTATTATCCATATTCAAATAATTAACCACTAGGTCTGGTATCGTTACATATTAACTGGTTGAAAAATAGAAGTAAACTTGTGATATCGTGGCTCTGAATCGGTAATAAAATGAGTTCTCCTTACCCTGATTAGGACTATGATCCGGGTTGCAGCGGTAGCTAGCAACCTAGTACAGTAAAGAACGATGTCTCGCCCATACTAACTGAAATATGGTGGTTCCATGGGTGGTTACATATCCGGGTTGCAGCGGTAGCTAGCAACCTAGTAAGAGACGATCACGTCCAATGTTAAGAAATAAAAAAACCATAGCTCCTAAAAAAGCAATCAGATCAAAACAAAAAGTACACTATTAGAACCGCCTTGTCCAAAACCCCTATGTAGGAAACTTTCTATCATTTGGCTTGAACAGCAAGGGAAATATATTGGCTTGAAAATCAAGAAAAGTGGCAGCTACTACAACATTCTGCCTAAACGGGATATTTTTTTCTTTCTTTCTTTTGTTTTCAGAGATAGCTTGGCACTGGAACATCGTAGAAAGTTGTTCAATGGCTCATTTTAAAGGAAATTAATTGGGTTAAAAACCTTTAGTAACTAAAACAAATTATTTTAAAGCAGGATAAATTTTTCCACTAAAAACTGTATTTTTGATGTCTTTCTATACTGCTGTCTTTTCAAAGACATTTGATTTTTGAAGCAATCAAACAGTTCGTGGTAAGGTTGTATTTTAAACTTTATATTCCATAGATAGCTTAGCACTGGAACATCGTAGAAAGTTGTTCATTGGATCATTTAAATTAGATTAATTACATTCAAGGACGTATCCAAAGGGTTTAGTGGCTTTGAACCCCCCTCCCCCAAAATGTTTTTCAGATTCATAAAACGAATATAAAATGAATAAAACAAAATTGAATATAAAAAAATATATAAAAATAAATATGAACAACTTTTTTATGCGTTTTTGAAGTTATAATAAAGAACGAACTCTTGCCTATATTAACATGTATAGGCAACTTAACTATACTTAATAATTAGACTTATTTAGTCCGGGTTGCAGCAGTAGCTAGCAACCTAGTAAGAGACGATCACGTCCAATGTTAAGAAATATAAAAACCCCTAACTCCTAAAAAAAGAGTCGTGTCAAAATTATAGTAAAGAACCAACTATAGCCTATAGTAATTGAACTACAATCCGGGTTGCAGCGGTAGCTAGCAACCTAGTAAGAGACGATCACGTCAAATGTTAAGGAATATAAAAAACCATAGTTCCTAAAAAACGAGTCAGATCAAAACAAAAAGTATACCATTAGAACCGCCTTTTCCATAATCCCTTTATAGGAAACTTTCTGTCCCTTGGCTTGAACAGCAAGGGAAATATATTGGCTTGAAAATCAAGAAATCCGGGTTGCAGCGGTAGCTAGCAACCTAGTAAAGACGATCACCTCCAATGTAAAGAAATATAAAACCCCTAACTCCTAAAAAAGAGTCAGCTCAAAACAAAAAGTATACTATTAGAACCACCTTGTCCGAAACCCCTATTAAGGAAACTTACCGCCCTTTGGCTTGAATAACAAAGAAAATATATTGGCTTGAAATTCAAGAAAATTGACTTTTACCACGTTATTCTCCACAAACGGGATATTTTTTTCTTTCCGCTTGATTTTTCTTCTCAGCTAGCTGGGCACTGGAAAATCATAGAGAGCTGTATAATAGCTCATTTTAAAGGAAATTGCAACATCTAGTCCGGGTTGCAGCGGTAGCTAGCAACCTAGTAAGAGACGATCACGTCCAAAGTTAAGAAATATAAAAATCCATAGCTCCTAAAAAAGGAGTCAGATCAAAACAAAAAGTACACCATTAGAACCGCCTTGTCCGAAAACCCCTGTATAGAAAACTTTCTGTCCCTTGGCTTGAACAGCAAGGGAAATATATTGGCTTGAAAATCAAGAAAATTGACTTTAACCACGTTATTCTCCCCAAACGGGATATTTTTTTCTTTTTTTTTTTTTTTTTTCTTTTGTATCCAGAGATAACTTGGCACTGGAACATCGTAGAGGGTTGTTCAATAGCTCATTTTAAAGGAAATTAATTGGGTTAAAAATCTATAGTAACTAAAATAAATTATTTCTAAAAGAGAATAAATTTTTTCCGGGTTGCAGCGGTAGCTAGCAACCTAGTAAGAGACGATCACCTCCAATGTCAAGAAATATAAAACCCCCCAACTCCTAAAAAAAGAGTCAGATCAAAACAAAAAGTACACCATTAGAACCGCCTTGTCCGAATCCTCTATAAATGAAACTTACCGCCCTTTGGCTTGAATAACAAAGAAAATATATTGTCTTGAAAATCAAGAAAATTGACTTTTACCACGTTATTCTCCCCAAACGAGATATTTTTTCTTTCCGCTTTTTTTTTCTGCTCAGCTAGCTGGGCACTGGAAAATCATAGAGAGCTGTATAATAGCTCATTTTAAAGGAAATTGCAACATCTAGTCACTTTTGTATTTAAAAATAAAATACTTTTTAAAGTAGAATCAATTTTGTCAAAAAAATTGCATTTTTGATGTATTTTCATACTGCAGTCTTTTCAAAGATATTTGAATTTTGAAGCAATAAAACAGTCCATGTAATGAACTCTATAGTAATAATAGCTACTTGTCTCAATAGTAACCGAAACTCCTGGAACCAAAATTTTCTTTTTTGGCTTAATCGCTAAAATTATTATGTAAATTTACAGTAAAGAACTAACCTTAGCCCATAGTAGCAGAAATAAGAATATCTAGGTTGCAGCGGTAGCTGGCAACCTATTAATTACATAATCCGGGTTGCAGTGGTAGCTAGCAACCTAGTAAGTAACGCCAAATTAAAAGATGATCATTAGAAGAACAAACCATTGCTTATATTGGACTGAGTTAGCTGCCTGATTCTTTGAGGTTCGTCTCTTACTATTCCAAAAAAGAAAAAGCCGTAGGCTTTTTCCTGTTTGTAATAATACATTAAAATATAACCATATGTGACGTAATAAGTGAATGCAATATTTATACACGTTCATCTTTCGACAAGTATTGCATTAAATAACGAGCTATAACCTATAGTAATTATAGTAAAGATCCGGGTTGCAGCGGTAGATAGCAACCTAGTAAGAGACGATCACGTCCAATTTTAAGAAATATAAAAACCCCTAACTCCTAAGAAAAGAGTCAGATGAAAACAAAAATTACACCATTAGAACCACCTTGTCTGAAACTTCCCTATAGTTAACTTTCTGTCCCTTTGCTTCAATAACAAAGAAAATATATTGGCTTGAAAATCAAGAAAAATGGCAGCTACTACAACATTCTGCCTAAACGGGATATTTTTTCTTTCCGCTTGATTTTTCTCCTCCACTAGCTGGGCACTGGAAAATCATAGAGAGCTGTATAATAGCTCATTTTAAAGGAAATTGCAACATCTAGTCACTTTTGTAATTAAAAATTAAATACTTTTTAAAGTAGAATCAATTTTGTCAAAAAAATGCATTTTTGATGTATTTTCATACTGCAGTCTTTTCAAAGATATTTGAATTATGAAGCAATCAAACAGTTCAAGGTAATGAAATCTATAGTAATAATAGCTACTTGTCTCAATAGTAACCAACACTCTAAAGAACAAAATTTTGATTGCCTAAATCTCAATAGTAACCGAAACTCTAAAGAACCAAATTTTGGTACCAATAGATACATCAAAGCAAACAGTTCGTGATAACGAACTACATGTTTTTTAGAAAACGCGACTCGTCTCAATAGTAAAACTTGCTACATCTAGTTCCTTCTGTGATTAAAGATAAAATATTTTTTAATAGTTCCGGTTTGCAGCGGTAGCTAGGAACCTAATTAAAAGAGATCATTCGAAGAACATACCATTGTATATATTAAACTTAGTTAGCTGCTCGATTCCTTGAAGAAAAAAATCTTATTTGTCAACTGAAACTAGAATAATTCCTGAAAATTAAAAAAAAATATAATTTTATTTAGCTGCAAAGTGCAAAAATATTTACGGTGTCTGAACAATAATTTCCATTTTTTAATTCAAACCATTACAGTAAAGACCGATCTGTAGCCAGTAGTAACTGAAGATCCGGGTTGCACCGTATTATAATAGAAAAGAGGAACTCTCACTTATATTCAGGTTGCAGCGGTAGCTAGCAACCTAGTAAGAGACGATCACGTCCAATGTTAAGAAATATAAAAACCCATAGCTCCTAAAAATCCGTGTTGCAGCGGTAGCTAGCAACCTAGTAAGAAACGATCACGTCCAATGTTAAGAAATATAAAAAACCCATAGCTCCTAAAAAAGGAGTCAGATCAAAACAAAAAGTACACCATTAGAACTGCCTTGTCTGAAACCCCTGTATAGTTACATTAAAAGACGATCATTGGAATAACAAACAATTGCATACATTGGAATTTGTTAGCTACTTGATGGTTTGAGGTTCGTCTCTTACTATTTCAAAGAAGAAAAAGCCATAGGCTTTTTCCTGTTTGTAATCAGTTTATTATCTGGGTTGTTAGAATAATCTTAATGAGCATGAAATATTTTAATAAATCATCATAAGGATGATGATGCAACACACTTGTCTTTTAACAAGTTTACATATCCGGGTTGCAGCGGTAGCTAGCAACCTAGTAAGAGACGATCACGTCCAATGTTAAGAAATATAAAAACCCATAGTTCCTAAAAGGAGTCAGATCAAATTCAAAAGTACACCATTAGAACCGCCTTGTCCGAAACCCCTGTATAGGAAAATTTCAGTCCCTTGGCTTGAACAGCAAGGGAAATATATTGGCTTGAAAATCAAGAAAAGTGCCAGCTACTACAACATTCTGCCTAAACGGGATATTTTGTTTTCCGGGTTGCAGCGGTAGCTAGCAACCTAGTAAGAGACGATCACCTCTAATGTCAAGAAATATAAAACCCCCCAACTCCTAAAAAAAGAGTCAGATCAAAACAAAAAGTACACCATTAGAACCGCCTTGTCCGAATCCTCTATAAAGGAAACTTACCGCCCTTTGGCTTGAATAACAAAGAAAATATATTGGCTTGAAAATCAAGAAAATTGACTTTTACCACGTTATTCTCCACAAACGAGATATTTTTTTCTTTCCGCTTTTTTTTCTGCTCAGCTAGCTGGGCACTGGAAAATCATAGAGAGCTGTATAATAGCTCATTTTAAAGGAAATTGCAACATCTAGTCACTTTTGTATTTAAAAATAAAATACTTTTTAAAGTAGAATCAATTTTGTCAAAAAAATTGCATTTTTGATGTATTTTCATACTGCAGTCTTTTCAAAGATATTTGAATTTTGAAGCAATAAAACAGTCCATGTAATGAACTCTATAGTAATAATAGCTACTTGTCTCAATAGTAACCAAAACTCCTGGAACCAAAATTTTCTTTTTTGGCTTAATCGCTAAAATTATTATGTAAACTGCAAAAATATTTATGATACCTAATCAGTAATAGTAATTTTTTAATTTAAACAACAAAAATACATGAAAATTCTAAAATTAGTTTTGCTTTTTGTCTCCTGGAAGAAATTTTTTTTTCATCTCAGTTCAAATTTATTATTGTATCCTGGAACCAAGCTTTTTTTTGGTTTGTAACCCGTAAAGTACATATCTCCATATTATTGTCTCATAATTGCAATTATTTTAGTTTTCAGTCCAGAATCACTAAACTTATTATGTAAACTGCAAAAATATTTATGGTGTCTAACCAATAATACTAATTTTGTAATTCAAACAAGATAAATACCTGAAAATTTTAAAATTAGTTTTGTTTTATGCTAGGTTTTAGATACTCGACACGGGATTTTGTGTGCTTAATAATTTTAAACCTTGAAAAAATATGATCTCACGCGAGTGGAAAAAAAGAAAGAATAACCAAAAACAATATCAAAATAGAACAATCCAAATTTCTACTAATAGAAAACTTTACTACACAAAAAATAAAGCTAACATCCTGAAATATCAGAAAAGTTTATTTAAAAGAGATAAAAATGCCACCAAACGCAATAAAGCTCGAGCACGCGTAAGGATTGCTACTAAGATGTCTTGTGATTATAATACAGATCGAACTCTTCCCTATACTAACTGGCATAGGCAACTTCACTATAGTTAAGATTACAGTATTTATATTATACATCATTATAAATTATAAAAGTTTCAAATGTTCGAAGATTATACAGTTAAAATCCGGGTTGCAGCGGTAGCTAGCAATCCGGGTTGCAGCGGTAGCTAGCAGCCTAGTAAGAGACGATCACCTCCAATGTCAAGAAATATAAAACCCCCCAACTCCTAAAAAAGAGTCAGATCAAAACAAAAAGTACACCATTAGAACCGCCTTGTCCGAATCCTCTATAAAGGAAACTTACCGCCCTTTGGCTTGAATAACAAAGAAAATATATTGGCTTGAAAATCAAGAAAATTGACTTTTACCACGTTATTCTCCACAAACGAGATATTTTTTTCTTTCCGCTTTTTTTCTGCTCAGCTAGCTGGGCACTGGAAAATCATAGAGAGCTGTATAATAGCTCATTTTAAAGGAAATTGCAACATCTAGTCACTTTTGTATTTAAAAATAAAATACTTTTTAAAGTAGAATCAATTTTGTCAAAAAAATTGCATTTTTGATGTATTTTCATACTGCAGTCTTTTCAAAGATATTTGAATTTTGAAGCAATAAAACAGTCCATGTAATGAACTCTATAGTAATAATAGCTACTTGTCTCAATAGTAACCGAAACTCCTGGAACCAAAATTTTCTTTTTTGGCTTAATCGCTAAAATTATTATGTAAACTGCAAAAATATTTATGATACCTAATCAGTAATAGTAATTTTTTAATTTAAACAACAAAAATACATGAAAATTCTAAAATTAGTTTTGCTTTTTGTCTCCTGGAAGAAATTTTTTTTTCATCTCAGTTCAAATTTATTATTGTATCCTGGAACCAAGCTTTTTTTGGTTTGTAACCCGTAAAGTACATATCTCCATATTATCCGGGTTGCAGCGGTAGCTAGCAACCTAGTAAGAGACGATCACCTCCAATGTCAAGAAATATAAAACCCCCCAACTCCTAAAAAAAGAGTCAGATCAAAACAAAAAGTACACCATTAGAACCGCCTTGTCCGAATCCTCTATAAAGGAAACTTACCTCCCTTTGGCTTGAATAACAAAGAAAATATATTGGCTTGAAAATCAAGAAAATTGACTTTTACCACGTTATTCTCCACAAACGGGATATTTTTTTCTTTCCGCTTTTTCTTTCTGCTCAGCTAGCTGGGCACTGGAAAATCATAGAGAGCTGTATAATAGCTCATTTTAAAGGAAATTGCAACATCTAGTCACTTTTGTATTTAAAAATAAAATACTTTTTAAAGTAGAATCAATTTTGTCAAAAAAATTGCATTTTTGATGTATTTTCATACTGCAGTCTTTTCAAAGATATTTGAATTTTGAAGCAATAAAACAGTCCATGTAATGAACTCTATAGTAATAATAGCTACTTGTCTCAATAGTAACCGAAACTCCTGGAACCAAAATTTTCTTTTTTGGCTTAATCGCTAAAATTATTATGTAAACTGCAAAAATATTTATGATGCCTAATCAGTAATAGTAATTTTTTAATTTAAACAACAAAAATACATGAAAATTCTAAAATTAGTTTTGCTTTTTGTCTCCTGGAAGAAATTTTTTTTTCATCTCAGTTCAAATTTATTATTGTATCCTGTAACCCGTAAAGTACATATCTCCATATTATTGTCTCATAATTGCAATTATTTTAGTTTTCAGTCCAGAATCACTAAACTTATCCGAGTTGCAGCGGTAGCTAGCAACCTAGTAAGAGACGATCACCTCCAATGTTAAGAAATATAAAACCCCCCAACTCCTAAAAAAAGAGTCAGATCAAAACAAAAAGTACACCATTAGAACCGCCTTGTCCGAATCCTCTATAAAGGAAACTTACCTCCCTTTGGCTTGAATAACAAAGAAAATATATTGGCTTGAAAATCAAGAAAATTGACTTTTACCACGTTATTCTCCACAAACGGGATATTTTTTTCTTTCCGCTTTTTCTTTCTGCTCAGCTAGCTGGGCACTGGAAAATCATAGAGAGCTGTATAATAGCTCATTTTAAAGGAAATTGCAACATCTAGTCACTTTTGTATTTAAAAATAAAATACTTTTTAAAGTAGAATCAATTTTGTCAAAAAAATTGCATTTTTGATGTATTTTCATACTGCAGTCTTTTCAAAGATATTTGAATTTTGAAGCAATAAAACAGTCCATGTAATGAACTCTATAGTAATAATAGCTACTTGTCTCAATAGTAACCGAAACTCCTGGAACCAAAATTTTCTTTTTTGGCTTAATCGCTAAAATTATTATGTAAACTGCAAAAATATTTATGATGCCTAATCAGTAATAGTAATTTTTTAATTTAAACAACAAAAATACATGAAAATTCTAAAATTAGTTTTGCTTTTTGTTTACATTAAAAGACGATCACTGAAATAACAAACCATTCCTTACATTGGACTTAGTTAGCTACTTGATTGTTTGAGTTTCGTCTCTTACTATTTAAAAGAAGAAAAAGCCGTAGGCTTTTTCCTGTTTGTATTTATAGTTAAAAAACGAACTCAAGTCCAAAGAAACTGAACACTGTGGTTCATTCATATTATCTTCATTATTTTAGCTAGATTACAGTAAAGAACGATCTCTCGCCCATATCAGGGTTGCAGCGGTAGCTAGCAACCTAGTAAGAGACGATCACCTCCAATGTTAAGAAATATAAAACCCCCCAACTCCTAAAAAAAGAGTCAGATCAAAACAAAAAGTACACCTATAGAACCACCTTGTCCGAAACCTCTATGAAGGAAACTAACCGCCCTTTGGCTTGAATAACAAAGATATTATAATAAAGAACGACCTCTTGCCTATACTAAATTTTATACGCCACTTAATTATAGTAAAGGTTAGTAATTCAACAGATAGCATGGCACTGGAACATCGTAGAGAGTTGTTCAACGGCTCATTTTAAAGGAAATTAATGGGGTTAAAAACCTTTTAGTAACTAAAACAAATTATTTTTACAATAAAGAACGACACCTTGCCCATGTTAACTGAAACATAAATAGGGATTATGTAATTTCCAATAGTATCATGGCTGTAGAGATGGCTTAAACCTAGTTACAGTAAAAAACGATCATTGGAATAACAAAAAATTGCATACCTTTGGAATTAGCTAGCTACTTGATTATTTTATAATAAAGATCGAACTCTTCCCTATACTAACTTGCATACGCAACTTAACTATAGTTAAGATTACAGTATTTATATTATACATCATTATAAATTATAAAAGGTTCAAATGTTCGACGATTATAGAGTTAAACATTTTCCTTACAGTAAAGAACGATCTCTCGCTCATAGTAACTAATTTGTCAATTAGGTCTTTTTATACATAATTATCCATTATTATATAAAACACAGTAATTTTTGGGGGGATTTTATAATAAAGAACAAACTCTTGTCTATATTAACATGTATAGACAACTTAACTATACTTAATAATTAGACTTATTTAGTCCGGGTTGCAGCGGTAGCTAGCAACCTAGTAAGAGACGATCACGTCCAATGTTAAGAAATATAAAAACCCCTAACTCCTAAAAAAGAGTCAGGTCAAAATTATAGTAAAGAACCAACTATAGCCTATAGTAATTGAACTACAATCCGGGTTGCAGCGGTAGCTAGCAACCTAGTAAGAGACGATCACGTCAAATGTTAAGGAATATAAAATCTAGTAAGAGACGATCACGTCCAATGTTAAAAAATATAAAACCCCCCAACTCCTAAAAAAAGAGTCAGATCAAAACAAAAAGTACACCATTAGAACCGCCTTATCCGAATCCTCTTTAAAGGAAATTTACTGCCCTTTGGCTTGAATAACAAAGAAAATATATTGGGTTGAAAATCAAGAAAATTGACTTTTACCACGCTATTCTCCACAAAAGGGATATTTTTTTTCTTTCCGCTTTATTTTTCTCCTCAGCTACTGGGCACAGGAAAACCATAGAGAGCTGTATAATAGCTCATTTTAAAGGAAATTGCAACATCTAGTGCCTTTTGTAATTAAAAATAAAATACTTTTTAGAGTAGAATCAATTTTGTCAAAAAAATTGCATTTTTGATGTATTTTCATTCTGCATTCTTTTCAAAGATATTTGAATTTTGAAGTCCGGGTTGCAGCGGTAGCTAACATCCAATGTTATCCGGGTTGCAGCGGTAGCTAGCAACCTAGTAAGAGACGATCACCTCCAATGTCAAGAAATATAAAACCCCCCAACTCCTAAAAAAAGAGTCAGATCAAAACAAAAAGTACACCATTAGAACCGCCTTGTCCGAATCCTCTATAAAGGAAACTTACCTCCCTTTGGCTTGAATAACAAAGAAAATATATTGGCTTGAAAATCAAGAAAATTGACTTTTACCACGTTATTCTCCACAAACGGGATATTTTTTTCTTTCCGCTTTTTCTTTCTGCTCAGCTAGCTGGGCACTGGAAAATCATAGAGAGCTGTATAATAGCTCATTTTAAAGGAAATTGCAACATCTAGTCACTTTTGTATTTAAAAATAAAATACTTTTTAAAGTAGAATCAATTTTGTCAAAAAAATTGCATTTTTGATGTATTTTCATACTGCAGTCTTTTCAAAGATATTTGAATTTTGAAGCAATAAAACAGTCCATGTAATGAACTCTATAGTAATAATAGCTACTTGTCTCAATAGTAACCGAAACTCCTGGAACCAAAATTTTCTTTTTTGGCTTAATCGCTAAAATTATTATGTAAACTGCAAAAATATTTATGATGCCTAATCAGTAATAGTAATTTTTTAATTTAAACAACAAAAATACATGAAAATTCTAAAATTAGTTTTGCTTTTTGTTTACATTAAAAGACGATCACTGAAATAACAAACCATTCCTTACATTGGACTTAGTTAGCTACTTGATTGTTTGAGTTTCGTCTCTTACTATTTAAAAGAAGAAAAAGCCGTAGGCTTTTTCCTGTTTGTATTTATAGTTAAAAAACGAACTCAAGTCCAAAGAAACTGAACACTGTGGTTCATTCATATTATCTTCATTATTTTAGCTAGATTACAGTAAAGAACGATCTCTCACCCATATCAGGGTTGCAGCGGTAGCTAGCAACCTAGTAAGAGACGATCACCTCCAATGTTAAGAAATATAAAACCCCCCAACTCCTAAAAAAAGAGTCAGATCAAAACAAAAAGTACACCTATAGAACCACCTTGTCCGAAACCTCTATGAAGGAAACTAACCGCCCTTTGGCTTGAATAACAAAGATATTATAATAAAGAACGACCTCTTGCCTATACTAAATTTTATACGCCACTTAATTATAGTAAAGGTTAGTAATTCAACAGATAGCTTGGCACTGGAACATCGTAGAGAGTTGTTCAACGGCTCATTTTAAAGGAAATTAATGGGGTTAAAAACCTTTTAGTAATTAAAACAAATTATTTTTCCAATAAAGAACGACACCTTGCCGATGTTAACTGAAACATAAATAGGGATTATGTAATTTCCAATAGTATCATGGCTGTAGAGATGGCTGAAACCTAGTTACAGTAAAAAACGATCATTGGAATAACAAAAAATTGCATACCTTTGGAATTAGCTAGCTACTTGATTATTTTATAATAAAGATCGAACTCTTCCCTATACTAACTTGCATACGCAACTTAACTATAGTTAAGATTACAGTATTTATATTATACATCATTATAAATTATAAAAGGTTCAAATGTTCGACGATTATAGAGTTAAACATTTTCCTTACAGTAAAGAACGATCTCTCGCTCATAGTAACTCATTTGTCAATTAGGTCTTTTTATACATAATTATCCATTATTATATAAAATACAGTAATTTTTGGGGGGATTTTATAATAAAGAACGAACTCTTGCCTATATTAACATGTATAGGCAACTTAACTATACTTAATAATTAGACTTATTTAGTCTGGGTTGCAGCAGTAGCTAGCAACCTAGTAAGAGACGATCACGTCCAATTTTAAGAAATATAAAAACCCCTAACTCCTAAAAAAAGAGTCGGGTCAAAATTATAGTAAAGAACCAACTATAGCCTATAGTAATTGAACTACAATCCGGGTTGCAGCGGTAGCTAGCAACCTAGTAAGAGACGATCACGTCAAATGTTAAGGAATATAAAAAACCATAGTTCCTAAAAAAACGAGTCAGATCAAAACAAAAAGTAGACCATTAGAACCGCCTTTTCCATAATCCCTTTATAGGAAACTTTCTGTCCCATGGCTTGAACAGTAAGGAAATATATTGGCTTGAAAATCAAGAAATCCGGGTTGCAGCGGTAGCTAGCAACCTAGTAAGAGACGATCACCTCCAATGTAAAGAAATATAAAACCCCTAACTCCTAAAAAAAGAGTCAGATCAAAACAAAAAGTATACCATTAGAACCACCTTGTCCGAAACCTCTATTAAGGAAACTTGCCGCCCTTTGGCTTGAATAACAAAGAAAATATATTGGCTTGAAAATCAAGAAAATTGACTTTTACCACGTTATTCTCCACGAACGGGATATTTTTTCTTTCCGCTTGATTTTTCTTCTCAGCTAGCTGGGCACTGGAAAATCATAGAGAGCTGTATAATAGCTCATTTTAAAGGAAATTGCAACATCTAGTCACTTTTGTAATTAAAAATAAAATACTTTTTAAAGTAGAATCAATTTTGTCAAAAAAATTGCATTTTCGATGTATTTTCATGCTGCAGTCTTTTCAAAGATATTTCAATTTTGAAGCAATCAAACAGTTCATGGTAATGAACTCTATAGTAATATTAGCTACTTGTCTCAATAGTAACCGAAACTCCTGGAACCAAAATTTTCTTTTTTGGCTTAATCGCTAAAATTATTATGTAAACTTCAAAAATATCTATGATGCCTAATCAGTAATCCGGGTTGCAGCGGTAGCTAGCAACCTCCGGGTTGCAGCGGTAGCTAGCAACCTAGTAAGAGACGATCACGTCCAATGTTAAGAAATATAAAAACCCATAGTTCTTAAAAAAAGAGTCAAATCAAAACAAAAAGTACACCATTAAAACCGCCTTGTCCGAAACCCCTGTATAGTAAAATTTCTGTCCCTTGGCTTGAACAGCAAGGGAAATATATGGGCTTGAAAATCAAGAAAAGTGGCAGCTACTACAAAATTCTGCCTAAACGGGATATTTTTTTCTTTTTTTTTTCTTTTTTTGTATCCAGAGATAGCTTGGCACTGGAACATCGTAGAGGTTTGTTCAATAGTTCATTTTAAAGGAAATTAATTGGGTTAAAAATCTATAGTAACTAAAATAAATTATGTCTAAAAGAGAATAAATTTTTCCACCAAAAACTGCATTTTGATGTCTTTTCACACTGCAGTCTTTCAAACATAATTACAGTAAAGACCGATCTCTCGCCCATATTAACTGAGATATGGTGGTTCCAGGGGTAGCTGCAAGATATCTAGATTGTAGCGGTATCCGGGTTGCAGCGGTAGCTAGCAACCTAGTAAGAGACGATCAGTCCAATGCTAATTATGATAAAGAACAAATTATAAACTTAGTTAGCTGTTTGATTCTTTGAGGATCGTTTCTTACTATTCCAAAGAAGAAAAAACCGTAGGCTTTTTCTTGTTTGTAATCCGTGTTGCTTATAATAAGGAACAAACTCTTGCGTATTCTATCTTGTATAGGTAACTTAACTACAGACTATGCTTGTATATCCGGGTTGCAGCGGTAGCTAGCATCCTAGTAAGAGACGATCACGTCCAATGTTAAGAAATATAAAAACCCATAGTTCCTAACAAAGGAGTCAGATCAAAACAAAAAGTACACCATTAGAACCGCCTTGTCCGAAACCCCTGAATAGGAAACTTTCTGTCTCTTGGCTTGAACAGCAAGGGAAATATATTGGCTTGAAAATCAAGAAAAGTGGAAGCTACAACATTCTGCCTAAACAGGATATTTTTTTTTCTTCTTTTTTCTTTCTTTTCCACAGATAGCTTGGCACTGGAACATCGTAGAGGGTTGTTCAATAGCTCATTTTAAATGAAATTAATTGGGTTAAAAATCTATAGTAACTAAAATAAATTATTTCTATAAGAGAATAAATTTTTCCACCAAAAACTGCATTTTTGATGTCTTCACACTGCAGTCTTTCAAACATAATCGTATACCAGCGGTAAGATTTGAATTTACAGTAAAGAACGATCTCTTGCCTATACTAAATCTCATAGGCCATTTTACTATAGTAAAGGTTATCCGGGTTGCAGCGGTAGCTAGCAACCAAGTAAGAGACGATCAAGTCCAATGTTAAGAAATATAAAAAACCATAACTCCTAAAAAAAGTAGGATCATCCGGGTTTATAATAAAGAACGACCTCTTGCCTATACTAAATGTTATACGCCACTTAATTATAGTATAGGTTAGTAATTCCACAGATAGCTTGGCACTGGAACATCGTAGAGAGTTGTTCAATGGCTCATTTTAAAGGAAATTAATGAGGTTGAAAATTTTTCGTAATTAAAACAAATTTTTACATTAAAAGACGATCACTGAAATAGCAAACCATTCCATACATTGGATTTAGCTACTTGATTGTTTGAGTTTCGTCTCTTACTATTTAAAGGAAGAAAAAGCCGTAGGCTTTTTCCTGATTATATTTACAGTTAAAAAACGAACTCAAGCCCAAAGAAACTGAACCCTGTGGTTCATTCATATTTTTCCGGGTTGCAGCGGTAGCTAGCAACCTAGTAAGAGACGATCACCTCCAATGTAAAGAAATATAAAACCCCCCAACTCCTAAAAAAAGAGTCAGATCAAAACAAAAAGTATACCATTAGAACCACCTTGTCCGTTGTTTCATCTCAGTTCAAAGTTATTATTGTATCCTGGAACCAAACTTTTTTTGGTTTGTAACCCGTAAAGTACGTATCTCCATATTATTGTCTTATAATTGCAATTATTTTAGTTTTCAGTCCAGAATCGCTAAACTTATTATGTAAACTGCAAAAATATTTATGGTGTCTAACCAATAATACTAATTTTGTAATTCAAACAAGATAAATACCTGAAAATTTAAAAATTATTTTTTTTATGCTAGGTTTTAGATACTCGACACGGGGTATTGTGTACTTAATAATTTTAAACCTTGAAAAAATATGGTCTCACGGGAGTGGAAAAAAAGAAAGAATAACCAAAAAAACTATCAAAATAGAGCAATCCAAATTTCTACTAATAGAAAACTTTACTACACAAAAAATAAATCTAACATCCTGAAATATAGGAAAAGTTCATTTAAAAGAGATAAAAATGCCACCGAACGCAATAAAGCTCGAGAACGCGTAAGGATTGCTACTAAGATTTCTTGTGATCCAGAATTTAAGAAAATTTATAATAAAGAACGACCTCTTACTTATACTAAATTTAATACGCCACTTAATTATAGTAAAGGTTAGTAATTCAACAGATACTATAGCACTGGAACATTGTAGAGAGTTGTTCAATGGCTCATTTTGAAGGAAATTAATTGGGTTAAAAACTTTTTGTACTTAAAACAATTATTTTTATTACATTAAGAAATTTTATATTTTCCTTAAGATATCATCATAAGTAAAAATTTCCCATACAGAAATTGAACTCAAGCCTACTGGGTGAGAACTATCCCAACCTCTAGACCATATAGGATATATTAAAATATCCGATTAATGAAATTTATATTAAAGTTTTATTTTTAATAAAGATCGAACTCTTCCCTATACTATCATGCATAGGCAACTTCACTATAGTCTAAATCAAGACCCACTTGATAACTCTAGTGCCAGAGCATATGACTGGCATATTCTAAAGTAGGCCTTTGCAATTTTAGTAGGCAAGCTGAAATCCGGGCTGCAGCGGTAGCTATCCGGGCTGCAGCGGTAGCTAGCAACCTAGTAAGAGACGATCACGTCCAATGTTAAGAAATATAAAAACCCATAGCTCCTAAAAAAGGAGTCAGATCAAAACAAAAAGTACACCATTAGAACCGCCTGGTCTGAAACCCCTGTATAGTAAACTTTCTGTCCCTTGGCTTGAACAGCAAGGGAAATATATTGGCTGGAAAATCAAGAAAAGTGGCAGCTACTACAACATTCTGCCTAAAGGGGATATTTTTTTTTCTTGTTTTCCAGAGATAGCTTGGCACTGGAACATCGTAGAAAGTTGTTCAATGGCTCATTTTAAAGGAAATTAATTGGGTTAAAAATCTTTTGTAATAATCTACAAAAGTAAGGACATATGAGCTATAGTCTTACGCTTATTTTATGGATGTATTGCATCATGGTTGCAGCGGTAGCTGCATCCTAGCAAAGAGCGAAAAACAGCCCATAGTAACCAAAAGTTAAAGAATGCGTTTAGAAAAGAACTGCCTAGTGAAAAAAGGTACTTATGCAAAAGCTAGGTACGTTTGCAATATTTAAACTGTTGCTTTTTGGTTTAAGGTGGGAAGGTATCTAGGCTAGGTTAGGTTACGTGTTTAATATTATAATAAAGATCGAACTCTTCCCTATACTAACTTGCTTACGCAATTTCACAATAGTTAAGATTACAGTATTTATATTTCCGGGTTGCAGCGGTAGCTAGCAACCTGGTAAGAGACGATCACGTCCAATGTTAAGAAATATAAATCCGGGTTGCAGCGGTAGCTAGCAACCTAGTAAGAGACGATCACGTCCAATGTTAAGAAATATAAAAATCCATAGTTCTTAAAAAAACAGTCAGATCAAAACAAAAAGTACACCATTAGAACCGCCTTGTCCGAAACCCCTGCATAGTAAAATTTCTGTCCCTTGGCTTGAACAGCAAGGGAAATATAATGGCTTGAAAATCAAGAAAAGTGGCAGCTACTACAACATTCTGCCTAAACGGGATATTTTTTTCTTTTCCGGGTTGCAGCGGTAGCTAGCAACCTAGTAAGAGACGATCACCTCCAATGTCAAGAAATATAAAACCCCCCAACTCCTAAAAAAAGAGTCAGATCAAAACAAAAAGTACACCAATAGAACCGCCTTGTCCGAATCCTCTATAAAGGAAACTTACCTCCCTTTGGCTTGAATAACAAAGAAAATATATTGGCTTGAAAATCAAGAAAATTGACTTTTACCACGTTATTCTCCACAAACGGGATATTTTTTTCTTTCCGCTTTTTCTTTCTGCTCAGCTAGCTGGGCACTGGAAAATTATAGAGAGCTGTATAATAGCTCATTTTAAAGGAAATTGCAACATCTAGTCACTTTTGTATTTAAAAATAAAATACTTTTTAAAGTAGAATCAATTTTGTCAAAAAAATTGCATTTTTGATGTATTTTCATACTGCAGTCTTTTCAAAGATATTTGAATTTTGAAGCAATAAAACAGTCCATGTAATGAACTCTATAGTAATAATAGCTACTTGTCTCAATAGTAACTGAAACTCCTGGAACCAAAATTTTCTTTTTTGGCTTAATCGCTAAAATTATTATGTAAACTGCAAAAATATTTATGATGCCTAATCAGTAATAGTAATTTTTTAATTTAAACAACAAAAATACATGAAAATTCTAAAATTAGTTTTGCTTTTTGTCTCCTGGAAGAAATTTTTTTTTCATCTCAGTTCAAATTTATTATTGTATCCTGTAACCCGTAAAGTACATATCTCCATATTATTGTCTCATAATTGCAATTATTTTAGTTTTCAGTCCAGAATCACTAAACTTATTATTTAAACTGCAAAAATATTTATGGTGTCTAACCAATAATACTAATTTTGTAATTCAAACAAGATAAATACCTGAAAATTTTAAAATTAGTTTTGTTTTATGCTAGGTTTTAGATACTCGACACGGGATTTTGTGTGCTTAATAATTTTAAATCTTGAAAAAATATGGTCTCACGCGAGTGGAAAAAAAGAAAGAATAACCAAAAACAATATCAAAATAGAACAATCCAAATTTCTACTAATAGAAAACTTTACTACACAAAAAATAAAGCTAACATCCTGAAATATAAGAAAAGTTTATTTAAAAGAGATAAAAATGCCACCAAACGCAATAAAGCTCGAGCACGCGTAAGGATTGCTACTAAGATGTCTTGTGATCCAGGATTTAAGAAAATGAAATATGACAGAGCAAAACAGAGGTATCTTACGGATCAGGGGTATCGAGAAGGGAAAATTGAGACAGCGAAACAAAAGAGCAAGGAACGGTATGATAACGATATAGATTACCGAAACAAACATAAGAAAAAAGTTGCTACCAGAATAATGGGTAGATACTGGGGTGACAAAAGCTATAATGAAAAAATTAAATTCTCTGCGAGGTTGTACCGAAGAACGCATAAGGACAAAGGGAAAAATTACATTCAGAAATACAAGAAGATGGCAAAAATGCAGGCTGATCTTTGTAAATTGAGAAACATTTTACGCATGTTTTATCGGGATCACGAAAAGTATTCGAAATTACAGATTAAAATTCTCTTTGAAAGAGCGGATGCTGTTGAAAAGTCGGCTAGAAATGCTTTGGCAAAGCTTCATGGCAATATCCAAAAGAAATGTTGTCAGTTTAACGAAAAGCTTCCAAGGTATGGATTGGCAACTGCGGAACAGTTTATAGATGCAATGGAAAATGTTCGACAACACAGTGAATATACGGAGGCGTACTTCTTAGAAAATTCGTATATTAATTTTGGAAGGAGCAATTGCAGTTTATGTAGCAGCAATAAAAATATATATACAAGCATACCTATCAACAGCGAAGGAAAAGCAATGTTTTTCAATTATGGCGAAAACGAGCCTGTTAGGGTTATTAGTAAATGTGTTTGTAAGACTAATGATTTAGAACAAATTCCTGGAACACCGACTCAAGAAAAAAGCATTTCTAACTGTGTTTTAAACAGTTCGTTTAGTTCTACTGAATATTTGGCAAAAAATTCTCTGTGTAGTAGAACAAACTGTCCTGAAAAGTACGAGACAACTATTGAAAAATGCTCTAAAACTAGATCTGACAAGGAAATTATGATGGCTGAAGTCACCTATAACAATCTGAGTAAAAATTCAAAACCAAAAATTGGGCAGCAGGTTACTTGGCAATGTCACCCTGATATCTGCAAGCTCTATCCGACGGATATTGAATTATGTCAAATTCTTTTTGATATCCTTGAAAACAATATAGCATTAAAATTTTCAACTGACAAAGTGGTTAATTTCTACCTTGGCGGCTTGGATTATTGTGAAATCAATTACAGGGACACAAGAAAGCATGGGCATTCGTTATACTGTAGCCCAAATGAGGGATGTCAGAGCTATTTGCGTTCTCTAAGGGCACTAGCTCCACATTTTCCTGTCTTGAACTGTTTCATTAATAGCGTATATAAGGCAGTATCAAAATGTAAGATTATACAACATATTAATCTACTAAAAGTCGAGGGCTCCTACAAGGAACTAAGTCATCACATAGAAGAAGTGTCAAGTAGACTCTGTCGTAATAATAGTCAAGACTTCATTTACGGTGATGGCAATATTAGAGTTTCTGTGGATGAAAATACAATAATAAAATTATTTGGTGAGAGCCTTGATAAGGTAGCTAACATTAGGGATGTATACCCCACAATGCATTGTGACAGTTGTGAGCAGATAAAGACAAAATACCAATTGAAGAGTCTAAGATCCCTTTCAAATAAGAAAGGTTTTGATGTAATGATGGCCACGATTTTAGAACACCTACAACAGGACATACCCAAAGATGACAGAGAAGAACTAATTCAATGTACAGGTTGGAAAGAGGATGTCATAGATTCATTCTTTGTCTGTGATTACTGTGCTGGGAAAATGTTGAAAAGTCAGGAAAATGTCCGATCAGTATTAAATAACCTTCATATAGACTGTACACCGGAATGTATAAAGTGTTTAAATAATTTTGAAATGGCAATGATTCGATTTGTAATGCCTTGTCTTACGATCGTCAGATTAGGGCAAGTAACTGCATTGAAGAGACCTAGAACAGAACTTGTTGACGCTCTTAAGGGGAGAATAGTATATCTACCTGTTGATGTGCAAGCAAATGCAGATATTCAGCCTGAAAAACTTCTTAACATTGATAGTTTTGTAGTCATTGTCAATGTTCAGCCTACTTACAACAAGAATGTTTGGACTGCACTAATAGATCTGAGAAAAGTCCATGAAGCACTGTTGTGGTTAAGAGAGAACAACAGTCTCTATAAAACAATACATGCATACACCCTAGAAGATTTAAAAAAAATACTTGAAGCCCGTCTTGCTGAAAAAGCGGTTGGTATTGATAATTTACCTGAAATACCGGAAGCTGCAATCCTTCAGAAACTGACAGAAAGTGCAAAATCTACATTGGTTGAACATTTTTCTGTCCAGCCTCTCAATTCAGCGGTTCCAAAAGACTTCATTGAAGATTTTAAGCAAATGAAAGATCTTGGTACTGACCAATTTCAAATCAAGAAACTAAAAGGTGAGAGCGAAGACTTATTTCAGGAAGAACTTGATCTAAAAGTGTTTCCAAATCTTTTCCCGAAAGGCAAATATGGCTTGCGTGACAAGGCAAGACCATTTCGGATTAGGAATGCAGAATATTTTAAATCAAGGCTTCTTAGCAGACATACTAAGTTTCGTCTTGACAAACAGTTTCTTTTTCACAGCTTCCAATTGCAAGAATTCTCTTACATGTGTAATAGCGTTGGTCATATGTTGCGGACTGTGAAATATAATAAAGAACGACCTCTTGCCTATACTAAATTTTATACGCCACTTAATTATAGTATAGGTTAGTAGTTCAAAAGATAGCTTGGCACTGGAACATTATAGAGAGTTGTACAATGGCTCAGTTTAAAGAAAATTAATGGGGTTAAAAACTTCTTGTAATTAAAACAAATTATTTTTATTACATTAAGAAATTTTAATTATGTTCCTTAAGATTTATCCGGGTTTCAGCGGTAGGTAGCAACCTAGTAAGAGACGATCACGTCCAATAGAAATATAAAAACCCATAGCTCCTAAAAAAGGAGTCAGATCAAAACAAAAAGTACACCATTAGAACCGCCTTGTCCGAAACCCCATTATAGGAAACTTTCTGTCCCTTGGCTTGAACAGCAAGGGATATATATATTGGCTTGAAAATCAAGAAAATTGACTTTAACCACGTTCTTCTCCCCAAACGGGATATTTTTCTCTTTTCTTTGTATCCAGAAATAGCTTGGCACTGGAACATCATAGAGGGTTGTTCAATAGCTCATCCTAAAAGAAATTAATATAATAAAGAACGACCTCTTGCCTATACTAAATTTTATACGCCACTTAATTATAGTATAGGTTAGTAGTTCAAAAGATAGCTTGGCACTGGAACATCATAGAGAGTTGTACAATGGCTCAGTTTAAAGAAAATTAATGGGGTTAAAAACTTCTTGTAATTAAAACAAATTATTTTTATTACATTAAGAAATTTTAATTATGTTCCTTAAGATTTATCCGGGTTGCAGCGGTAGGTAGCAACCTAGTAAGAGACGATCACGTCCAATGTTAAGAAATATAAAAACCCATAGTTCCTAACAAAGGAGTCAGATCAAATTCAAAAGTACACCATTAGAACCGCCTTGTCCAACACCCCTGTATAGGAAACTTTCTGTCCCTTGGCTTGAAACAGCAAGGGAAATATATTGGCTTGAAAATCAAGAAAAGTGGCAGCTATTACAACATTCTGCCTAAACAGGATATTTTTTTTTACTTTTTCTCTTTTCTTTCTTTTCCACAGATAGTTTGGCACTGGAACATCATAGAGAGTTGTTCAATGGCTCATTTTAAAGGAAATTAATTGGGTTAAAAATCTATAGTAACTGAAATAAATTATTTCTAAAAGAAAATAAATTTTTCCACCAAAAACTGCATTTTCGATGTCTTTTCATACTGCAGTATTTAACTTGCATAGGCAACTTCACTATAGTGAAGATTACAGTATTTATATTATACATGATTATAAATTATAAAAGATTCGAATGTTCGAAGATTATAGAGTTAAAAATTTTCCCACACCGGGAATCGAACCCGGTCCTCCTAAGTGAAAGTTAACTATCCTAGCCACTAGACCAGGTGGGACAATAAAAAAGTATGATTTAAGAACCATTTGCATATTATTATTTCACCATACCAATTATAATAAGGCCAAAACAAAATCGTCGAATTGCAAACTTACTTTTGCCACATCAGTTAAATCTTCATCAGACTTAAAAACTGTTTTGCTAGTTTTGCAGTAAAGAACGAACCTTAGCCCAAAGTAGCAGAAATAAGAATATCTAGGTTGCAGCGGTAGCTAGCAACCTATTAATTACATAATCCGGGTTGCAGTGGTAGCTAGCAACCTAATAAGAAACGCACAATTAAAATATGATCATTAGAAGAACAAACCATTGCTTATATTGGACTTAGTTAGCTGCCTGATTTCTTGAGGTTCGTCTCTTACTATTCCAATGAAGAAAAAACCGTAGGCTTTTTACAATAAAGAACGACACCTAGCCCATGTTAAAAGAAACATAACTAGGGATTATGTAATTTCCATCAGTATCATGGCTGCAGAGGTGTCTGAAACCTAGTAAAGAACAAACCATTACAATAAAGAACATTTAATGTTAAAGATTGATCATTGATGCCATAATCATAGTTTGTAGCCAGGTTGTCTCTTACTATTCCAAAGAAGAAAAAGCCGTAGGCCTTTTCCTGTTTGTAATCATATAATAAAGAATGATAAGATGCCTATGGTTTAATAAACGGTTATATAAAGGGGGTGTTAGAATAGCGTATATAAGGCAGTATCAAAATGTAAGATTATACAACATATTAATCTACTAAAAGTCGAGGGCTCGTACAAGGAACTAAGTCATTACATAGAAGAAGTGTCAAGTAGACTCTGTCGTAATAATAGTCAAGACTTCATTTACGGTGATAGCAATATTAGAGTTTCTGTGGATGAAAATACAATAATAAAATTATTTGGTGAGAGCCTTGATAAGGTAGCTAACATCAGAGATGTATACCCCACAATGCATTGTGACAGTTGTGAGCAGATAAAGACAAAATACCAATTGAAGAGTCTTAAGATCCCTTTCAAATAAGAAAGGTTTTGATGTAATGATGGCCACGATTTTAGAACACCTACAACAGGACATACCCAAAGATGACAGAGAACAACTAATTCAATGTACAGGTTGGAAAGAGGATGTCAGAGATTCATTCTTTGTCTGTGATTACTGTGCTGGGAAAATGTTGAAAAGTCAGGAGAATGTCCGATCAGTATTAAATACAGTAAAGAACGACCTCTTGCGTATACTCTCCGGGTTGCAGCGGTTGCTAGCAACCTAGTAAGAGACGATCACGTCCAATGTTAAGAAATATAAAAACCCATAGCTCCTAAAAAATGAGTCAGATCAAAACAAAAAGTACACCATTAGAACCGCCTTATCCGAAACCCCTGTATAGAAAAACTTTCTGTCCCTTGGCTTGAGAACAGCAAGGGAAATATATTGGCTTGAAAATCAAGAAAAGTGGCAGCTACTACAACATTCTGCCTAAACGGGATATTTTTTTTCTCTTTTGTTTCCAGAGATAGCTTTGTACTGGAACATCGTAGAGAGTTTTTCAATAGCTCATTTTAAAGGAAATTATTGGATTACAAATCTATAGTAACTAAAATAAATTATTTCTAAAAGAGAATAAATTATTCTACCAAAAACTGCATTTTTAGTACCTTTTCACACTGCAGTCTTTCAAACAAAATCGTATACCAGCGGTAAGATTTGAACTCACCCCTCCGAAGAGACTGGTGGCTAACACCAGTGCCTTGGACCACTCGGCCAGGCTGCCTCTCATAAATATATATGTGAGTTTGGGTTGCAGCAGTAGCTAGCAACCTATTAAGAGACGATCAGTCCAATGCTAAGAAATATAAAAACCCAAAACTCCTAAAAATAGAGTCAGATCAAAATTAATTAATTATGGAATTAATCACAATGATGAAGATTATAGACATGCGAAAATTGAGACAGCCAAACAAAAGTTCAAGGAGCATTATCACAATGATAAAGATTATAGACATGCGAAAATTGAGACAGCCAAACAAAACATCAAGGAGTGTTATCACAATGATGAAGATTATAGACATGCGAATATTGAGGCAGCCAAACAAAACATCAAGGAGCGTTATCAAAATGATAAACTTTATAGAGAAGCAACAATTGAGCAGGCTAGACAAAAGATCAAGGAGCGTTATCACAATAATGAAGATTACCGAAAAATATATAAGAAAAAGGTTGCTACCAGAATAATGGGTAGATACTGGGGTGACAAAAGCTATAATAAAAAAATTAAATTCTCTGCGAGGTTGTACCGAAGAACGCATAAGGACAAAGGGAAAAATTACATTCAGAAATACAAGAAGATGGCAAAAATGCAGGCTGATCTTCGTAAATTGAGAAACATTTTACGCATGTTTTACCAGGATCACGAAAAGTATTCAAAATTACAGATTAAAATTCTATTTGAAAGATACAATAAAGAACGACACCTTGCCCATGTTAACTGTAACATAAATAGGGATTATGTAATTTCCATCAGTATCATGGCTGTAGAGATGGCTGAAACCTAGTAATCCGGGTTGCAGCGGTAGCTAGCAACCTAGTAAGAGACGATCACGTCCAGTTTTAAGAAATATAAAAACCCATAACTCCTAAAAAAGGAGTCAGATCAAAACAAAATGTACAACACTAGAAGCGCCTTGTCTGAAACCCCTGTATATTATCTGTAAAGGTGGGAAGAAGAGCAATTTCATTTTATTATCATTTATATTTAAAGTCAATGCATGAACAATTCCCTTTGACGGGGAGTCGAACCCCGGTAACTCGCGTGACAAGCGGGTTAGAACCACCTTGTCCGAAACCCCTAAATAGGAAATCTTCTGAACCTTGGCTTGAACAGCAAGGGAAATATATTGGCTTGAAAATTGTACCGTGAGTAATATGTGATATACTTAAAATACAAAAAAAAATAAAAATTTTTCCTTCTAAGGATAATTCCGACATAAATTAAACTTCCCCTAATTAAGTTTAAATCCCGTTTCAAAAAGAAAACTTCGTAATCAGCAAAAGAAAAACTACATTTTAGTCTCAGCCAAACATCGACGCTAATCGGTTTTGAATTTCGCGTAGATGCTTGGCAATAAAAAAATTGCTAGATACAAAGTTCACAGGAAGTTTAAGTTATAAGGTTACCTAACTGCGTAAGCCGATCAGAACCAATTACCCACAAAATGCAATAGGATTTAGTGTGGGAGCATATTTTTTTTCTGGTAATGTTTTGTCTTTACAGGTATTTTTTAGACTAATTTTCGACTCGGTCAAAAATTTTGAGGGGGGGGGGGGTTCAAACCGGGTAACCGGGGTTCAATTCTGAACTGAAAACTAAAATAAAAAATTGAATTTGCTTATCTAAATACACATTAAATGCGACATCGTATAGTTAAAACCTAATAAAAAATGAATATAAATAAAAAAATTTCCAGTATTTTTCTAGTTTTAATTAAAAGAATTAATTTATTCCTCAGACGCCAGAAATATTTTTGCAGTTTACATAATAGCTTTAGTGATCCTGAACGGAGAAAAACAGAAAAAATTCTACGGCTTTTCTTGTTTGAAATAGTAAGAAACGAACCTAAAACAATCGAGTAGCTAACTAAGTCCAATGAAACTGCAAAAATATTTCTGGTGTCTGAGGAATATTTTTAATTTTTGATGAAAACTAAAAAAATTCCAATTTTTTTTTAGAATAGATTTATTTTTTGTTAGGTTTTAATTTTTTTAATTAAAACTAGAAAAGCACTTGAAAATTTTAAAATTAGTTTTGTTTTTTGTAAAGTTCTAATCTACCTGCTGTTGTAATTCAAAAAAAATTGGGGATCTTAACAAAAATCTGATTCTTCAACTGAAACTAGAATTATTCTAAAAAAAATTTATAAAATAATTTTATTTCAGTGCAAACTGCAAAAATTTTTCTGTTGTCTGAGAAATAATTTTAATTTTTTAATTCAAACCAGAAAAATGCCTGAAAATTAAAAAAAATAGTTTGGTTTTCCTTCAGCTTTAAGTGACTCCTTACGTTTACAAACAGACACAATACAAAGGAAACAATTGTTTAAATACATCCTGAATTATATTATTGTGCAAGAAAATTATATCCTCATAGAATGAGGTGTAGGAATTGCAATAAAGTTCTAACTTCTGGAAGCTATGTTCTAAGAGAAGGAAGGCCTTACTGTCGTGATCCATGCTATGCTCCATTCTTTAAAAGAAAATTGATGGAGATAAAAGATTGGAGGGAACCCTTATATTACTAGAAACCATCATCATCCATATGAAATAAATTTGAAATCTTTGCCTAGACGGTTTTTGAATTGTTTTAATCCCTTGTTAAAATATATACAAATATTTTAGCGATTACCAACTTTTTGTTATTTGGGCAATTTAATGTCTTTTCATACTGAATCTGATACACTGAAACTGATGGTGTGATTTTCATGAAGATTCTATGACATTTAGGGGGCGGTTTTCCCTTTTTTGGAAAACAGGGCAAATTTTCTCAGGCTCCTAACTTTTAAGGGATATAACTAAACTTGATGAAATTTACATATTAAAATCAGCATAAAAATTCAATTCTTTTGATGCATCTATCAATATCAAAATTCTGTTTCTTAGAGTTTCGGTTACTATTGAGACGGGTTACTCTTAACATACAGTTCGTTACCACAAACTATTTGAAAAATAAAATGAATTTTTTTCATTTGTTACATCAAGTCACTCATTACGTCATATTTGGTTATTCCTGTCGAAAGATAAACCTGTCTAAATATTCGATTCACTTATTACGTCATGTATTGATATACAAAAAAAAATAATCCCTTTGTATATTTTCAGCAAGTTATAAACAGTAACCTTATCAATGTGATTATAATAACTTTGTATTCGTTCTTTATTATAATTAATAACGTTTTTATATCTATGACGCATAAAAAATTACAAAAGAAAAGTATTTAAGACATGAAAAAAAGATTGATTTTTTTAAAGTTCAGAATCTCTAAAGCTATGATGTAAACTGCAAAAATATTTATGGTATCTGAGCAATAGCAAAAAATTTTTCCACAGTTGCTGGTCTATAGCTTGGAAGCTTTTCATTAAACATGCAACATTTCTTTTGGATATTACTATGAAGTTTTGCGAAAGCATCTCTAGCCGACTTTTCAACAAAATCTATTCCTTCAGAGATAATTTTAATCTTTAATTTTGAATTTTTCGTAATCCCGGTAAAACATTCGTGAAATTTTTCTCAATTTACAAAGATCAGCCTGCATTGTTACCATCTTTTTGGACTTCTGAATATAATTTTTAATTTTGTCCTTATGCGTTCTTTGCAGCTTGTGTAAGCTGCAAAAATATCCATGGTATCCGAGCAATAGTTTGAATATTTCAATTCAAGCTAGAAAAATACCTTAAAATGTTAAAATTAGTTTTATTTTTGGTTAGGTTCTAACTACCAGATGTGGGATTTATCCGAGTTGGATCACGATTACATTAAAGGATGAGCTATAGCACATAGTAACTGGAATCCGGGTTGCAACAGTAGCTTGCAACCTATCCGGGTTGAGGTGGTAGCTAGAACCTAGCACCCTATGCAAGTTAGTATAGGCAAGAGTTCGTTCTTTATTGTAAGATTACTATACAATATTTTTGCAGTTTGCAGTTAAATAAAATTATCATATTTAAAATTTTCAGGAATTATTCTAGTTTTAGTTAACAAATAAATTTTTTGTTAAAACCCCCCAAAAATGACTTCATTTTACATAAAATGGATAATCACATGAAAAAACCCTTTTGACAAATACCATTTATGATGAACTATATCGGTCCTTTATGTAATTCTTTGGTATAGTTTTTGTTTTGATCTGACTGTTTTTTTAGGAGTTATGGGTTTTTATATTTCTTAACATTGGACATGATCGTCTCTTACTAGGTTGCTAGCTACCGCTGCAACCGGGATTACTGTATTACAAACAGGAAAAAGCCTATGGCTTTTTCTTAATTAGAATAGTAAGAGACGACCTGCCTACATCCTACGATTATGACATCATTGATCAATCTTTAATATGAAATTATAATATCATTTTACATACTATGGGCAGGAGGTTGTTCTTTACTGTAATCAATATTGAGCGACTCATAATCATTTTTCAGCCTGTCTTCGGTGTCACCATTTAAAATCTGTTTTTTTGCGTCTAACAAATCCTCCATAGCATCTGCTGCTCTGTCAATGACTCCTCCCTGAATTGCATTTTCTGGGTCATCTTCAATGTTTTCATCAATATTTTCTGCCTTCAGAATTTCTTTTGCACGTTCTCGGACCCTTTCTTCAAATTCTATATCGCTTTTCCTCTTAACAACAAATTTTTCGTGGTAAGCTTTTCGTGGTATGACTACCTTACTACAGCACAATGGATGAAAGTATGCCTCATGAATGGAGGTTTGCTGGTTCAAATCCGTCTGTAGTAAGGGATGAACAATTAAATGAGGCGATAAAACAGGAATGAATAAATCTACTGAAAACCGCTAGGACATTTCTGTCCCTGTAGATCTCCTCTACTCGTTGTCTTACAAATGTCCATTAGAAAGCTCCGGTAGAGAGGGCTGTACTGGATAATAGATGTTAGATCTAATACGAAGCCGATAGAAAATCGCTGTTTTTCATCACTGGAGGGCTGGGCGAAAGAAGAGTGGAACTGTGCTATTTGTCGCATTGCAGACACAGAGAGTGCTGCAAAAGATAGGGCTGCACCTCCGATTAAAAAATACTTCAAATGTTTCAGCATCTTTTATAATTTTTTATGAAAAAAGAGTTGAGTCTAGCAATTTTCAAGTTACGGACAAACGATAAAGAACTTTAAATAGATTTTTTTTATTTTTCTACTCTGAAGTACTTAGACACCAAAATCTGTTGGCCCAAGGAATGAGATTAATTTGCTCTTTTTAAGTTTTGTATAATAAAAAAGACTAGAATATTATTTTGGTATAATAAAGATCGAACTCTTCCCTATACTAACTTGCATACGCAACTTCACTATAGTTAAGATTACAGTATTTATATTATACATCATTATAAATTATAAAAGGTTCAAATGTTCGAAGATTATAGAGTTAAAAACTTTCCCACACTGGGAATCGAACCCGAGCCTGTTAAGTGCAAGTTAACTATCCTAGCCACTAGACCATATGGAACCATAAAGAAGTATGATTTAAGAGCCATATGCATATTATTATTTCACCATACCAATTATAATCCGGGTTGCAGCGGTAGCTAGCAACCTAGTAAGAGACGATCACGTCCAATGTTAAGAAATATAAAAACCCATAGTTCCTAATCCGGGTTGCAGCGGTAGCTAGCAACCTAGTAAGAGACGATCACCTCCAATGTCAAGAAATATAAAACCCCCCAACTCCTAAAAAAAGAGTCAGATCAAAACAAAAAGTACACCATTAGAACCGCCTTGTCCGAATCCTCTATAAAGGAAACTTACCTCCCTTTGGCTTGAATAACAAAGAAAATATATTGGCTTGAAAATCAAGAAAATTGACTTTTACCACGTTATTCTCCACAAACGGGATATTTTTTTCTTTCCGCTTTTTCTTTCTGCTCAGCTAGCTGGGCACTGGAAAATCATAGAGAGCTGTATAATAGCTCATTTTAAAGGAAATTGCAACATCTAGTCACTTTTGTATTTAAAAATAAAATACTTTTTAAAGTAGAATCAATTTTGTCAAAAAAATTGCATTTTTGATGTATTTTCATACTGCAGTCTTTTCAAAGATATTTGAATTTTGAAGCAATAAAACAGTCCATGTAATGAACTCTATAGTAATAATAGCTACTTGTCTCAATAGTAACCGAAACTCCTGGAACCAAAATTTTCTTTTTTTTACAGTAAAGAACGACATGACCATGCTAACTGAAATAATCCATTTTACATTATCCGGGTTGCAGCGGTAGCTAGCAACCTAGTAACAGACGATCACGTCCAATGTTAAGAAATATAAAAACCCCTAACTCCTGAGAAAAGAGTCATCTGGGTTGCAGCGGTAGCTAGCAACCTAGTAAGAGACGATCACCTCCAATGTCAAGAAATATAAAACCCCCCAACTCCTAAAAAAAGAGTCAGATCAAAACAAAAAGTACACCATTAGAACCGCCTTGTCCGAATCCTCTATAAAGGAAACTTACCTCCCTTTGGCTTGAATAACAAAGAAAATATATTGGCTTGAAAATCAAGAAAATTGACTTTTACCACGTTATTCTCCACAAACGGGATATTTTTTCTTTCCGCTTTTTCTTTCTGCTCAGCTAGCTGGGCACTGGAAAATCATAGAGAGCTGTATAATAGCTCATTTTAAAGGAAATTGCAACATCTAGTCACTTTTGTATTTAAAAATAAAATACTTTTTAAAGTAGAATCAATTTTGTCAAAAAAATTGCATTTTTGATGTATTTTCATACTGCAGTCTTTTCAAAGATATTTGAATTTTGAAGCAATAAAACAGTCCATGTAATGAACTCTATAGTAATAATAGCTACTTGTCTCAATAGTAACCGAAACTCCTGGAACCAAAATTTTCTTTTTTGGCTTAATCGCTAAAATTATTATGTAAACTGCAAAAATATTTATGATGCCTAATCAGTAATAGTAATTTTTTAATTTAAACAACAAAAATACATGAAAATTCTAAAATTAGTTTTGCTTTTTGTCTCCTGGAAGAAATTTTTTTTTCATCTCAGTTCAAATTTATTATTGTATCCTGTAACCCGTAAAGTACATATCTCCATATTATTGTCTCATAATTGCAATTATTTTAGTTTTCAGTCCAGAATCACTAAACTTATTATTTAAACTGCAAAAATATTTATGGTGTCTAACCAATAATACTAATTTTGTAATTCAAACAAGATAAATACCTGAAAATTTTAAAATTAGTTTTGTTTTATGCTAGGTTTTAGATACTCGACACGGGATTTTGTGTGCTTAATTATTTTAAATCTTGAAAAAATATGGTCTCACGCGAGTGGAAAAAAAGAAAGAATAACTAAAAACAATATCAAAATAGAACTATCCAAATTTCTACTAATAGAAAACTTTACTACACAAAAAATAAAGCTAACATCCTGAAATATAAGAAAAGTTTATTTAAAAGAGATAAAAATGCCACCAAACGCAATAAAGCTCGAGCACGCGTAAGGATTGCTACTAAGATGTCTTGTGATCCAGGATTTAAGAAAATGAAATATGACAGAGCAAAACAGAGGTATCTTACGGATCAGGGGTATCGAGAAGGGAAAATTGAGACAGCCAAACAAAAAAGCAAGGAACGGTATGATAACGATATAGATTACCGAAACAAACATAAGAAAAAAGTTGCAACCAGAATAATGGGTAGATACTGGGGTGACAAAAGCTATAATGAAAAAATTAAATTCTCTGCGAGGTTGTACCGAAGAACGCATAAGGACAAAGGGAAAAATTACATTCAGAAATACAAGAAGATGGCAAAAATGCAGGCTGATCTTTGTAAATTGAGAAACATTTTACGCATGTTTTATCGGGATCACGAAAAGTATTCGAAATTACAGATTAAAATTCTCTTTGAAAGAGCGGATGCTGTTGAAAAGTCGGCTAGAAATGCTTTGGCAAAGCTTCATGGCAATATCCAAAAGAAATGTTGTCAGTTTAACGAAAAGCTTCCAAGGTATGGATTGGCAACTGCGGAACAGTTTATAGATGCAATGGAAAATGTTCGACAACACAGTGAATATACGGAGGCGTACTTCTTAGAAAATTCGTATATTAATTTTGGAAGGAGCAATTGCAGTTTATGTAGCAGCAATAAAAATATATATACAAGCATACCTATCAACAGCGAAGGAAAAGCAATGTTTTTCAATTATGGCGAAAACGAGCCTGTTAGGGTTATTAGTAAATGTGTTTGTAAGACTAATGATTTAGAACAAATTCCTGGAACACCGACTCAAGAAAAAAGCATTTCTAACTGTGTTTTAAACAGTTCGTTTAGTTCTACTGAATATTTGGCAAAAAATTCTCTGTGTAGTAGAACACACTGTCCTGAAAAGTACGAGACAACTATTGAAAAATGCTCTAAAACTAGATCTGACAAGGAAATTATGATGGCTGAAGTCACCTATAACAATCTGAGTAAAAATTCAAAACCAAAAATTGGGCAGCAGGTTACTTGGCAATGTCACCCTGATATCTGCAAGCTCTATCCGACGGATATTGAATTATGTCAAATTCTTTTTGATATCCTTGAAAACAATATAGCATTAAAATTTTCAACTGACAAAGTGGTTAATTTCTACCTTGGCGGCTTGGATTATTGTGAAATCAATTACAGGGACACAAGAAAGCATGGGCATTCGTTATACTGTAGCCCAAATGAGGGATGTCAGAGCTATTTGCGTTCTCTAAGGGCACTAGCTCCACATTTTCCTGTCTTGAACTGTTTCATTAATAGCGTATATAAGGCAGTATCAAAATGTAAGATTATACAACATATTAATCTACTAAAAGTCGAGGGCTCGTACAAGGAACTAAGTCATCACATAGAAGAAGTGTCAAGTAGTTATAATAAAGAACGAACTCTTCCCTATACTAACTTGCATACGCAACTTCACTATACTTAAGATTACAGTATTTATATTATACATCATTATAAATTATAAAAGGTTCAAATGTTCGAAGATACATGAAAATTCTAAAATTAGTTTTACTTTTTGTCTCCTGGAAGAAAAATTTTTTTCATCTCAGTTCAAAGTTATTTTGTATCCTGGAACCAAACTTTTTTTGGTTTGTAATCCGGGTTGCAGCGGTAGCTAGCAACCTAGTAAGAGACGATCACCTCCAATGTTAAGAAATATAAAACCCCCCAACTCCTAAAAAAGAGTCAGATCAAAACAAAAAGTACACCATTAGAACCGCCTTGTCCGAATCCTCTATAAAGGAAACTTACCTCCCTTTGGCTTGAATAACAAAGAAAATATATTGGCTTGAAAATCAAGAAAATTGACTTTTACCACGTTATTACACTAAAAGACGATCACTGAAATAACAAACCATTCCATACAATGGACTTAGTTAGCTACTTGATTGTTTGAGTTTCGTCTCTTACTATTTAAAAGAAGAAAAAGCCGTAGGCTTTTTCCTGTTTGTAATAATACATTAAAATTTACATTAAAATACGATAGCTGAAATAACAAACCATTCCATACATTGGACTTAGTTAGCTACTTGATTGTTTGAGTTTTATAATGAAGATTGAACTCTTCCAAATACTAACTTGCATACGCAACTTCACTATAGTTAAGATTACAGTATTTATATTATACATCATTATAAATTATAGAAGGTTCAAATGTTCGAAGATTATAGAGTTAAAAATTTTCCCACACCGGGAATCGAACCCGAGCCTGTTAAGTGAAAGTTAACTATCCTAGCCAATAGACCATATGGAAGCATAAAGAAGTATGATTTAAGAGCCATATGCATATTATTATTTCACCATACCAATTATAATAAGGCCAAAACAAAACTGTCGACATGCATATAATAAAGATCAAACTCTTCCCTATACTAACTTGCATACGCAACTTCACTATAGTTAAGATTACAGTATTTATATCCGGGTTGCAGCGGTAGCTAGCAACCTAGTAAGAGACGATCACGTCCAATGTTTTTCCGGGTTGCAGCGGTAGCTAGCAACCTAGTAAGAGACGATCACGTCCAATGTCAAGAAATATAAAACCCCCCAACTCCTAGAAACATAGTCAGATCACAACAAAAAGTACACCATTAGAACCGCCTTGTCCGAAACCCCTATAAAGGAAACTTACCACCCTTTGGCTTGAATAACAAAGAAAATATATTGGCTTGAAAATCAAGAAAATTGACTTTAACCACATTATTCTGCACAAACGGGATATTTTTTTCTTTCTTTTGTTTCCAGAGATAGCTTGGCACTGGAACATCGTAGAGAGTTGTTCAATGGCTCATTTTAAAGGAAATCTCTAGATCTAGCGCCTTTTGCACTTAATTTTTTTTATTAATTATTTTTCCCGAAAAACTTAATTTTGTATATACAATATTGATCAATGACGTCATAGTCGTTGGATGTAGTACATATACAGTAAAGAACGATCTCTCGCCAATAGTAACTGATATACGGTGGCTCCAGGGGTAGCTACATCCGGGTTGCAGCGGTATCTAGGATCCGGGTTTTTAAAGTAAAGAACATCACAAAAAGGATCTATATAGTTCATTATAAATTTGCATTGTGTTAGTTTCATCTGTATTTAACAAGTACTACGCAATTTAATGTCTTGAATATTTCATTTCTTTTTCATTTATTCTTCAAGTCTAATTTTGTTTTCTCTATTACTTTGCTTCATCATTTCCAACTTTTCTGCATGTACTTTATTACGATAAATAAAATATAAAAGTTGGCAGTAGGTGGTTTGTATCCACCGACCTCTAGGCTGTGAGCCCATCGCGCTTCCTCTATGCCAAGCTGCTTTGATTTTAAAATGTTACCAAACTTGTATATGATGAATTACAAGAAAATTTGGGTTGCGGTGGTTGCTAGCAACTTAGTAAGACACGATCACATCCCATACTAAGAAATAAAATAACCCATAACTCCTAACAAGAGTCTCAGATCAAAATGTCTAGGTAAGAATAATGTTGGCACAATGGATTAATTATATAATTTTTTTTAGACCAGAACACTTTGTATAGAAGGGGTTGTCGTAGAAACTTCAAAAAGCGCCCCATTACATTGGAAATTGAGAGGGCTAGTGTCCTTTTTAATGGTCTAAAGTGATTTTATCCGGGTTGCTGCAGTTGCTAGAAACCCAGTAAGAGATGATCACGTCCCATACTAAGAAATACAATAGCCCATAACTCCGAAAAATATTGTTCAATCAAAGCGCAAAGTACATTATTGAAACTACCTTGTCCGAAACTCCTATATAGGAAACTTACAGTCTCTTGGCATAAACAACAAAGAAAATATTTTGGCTTAAAACAAGAAAATTGGCTTGAACTACGACATTCTGCGTTGAAGGCATTTTTTTTCTTTTTTCTATATGTTTTTTCTCCTCAGGTAGCTGGACACTAGAAAATCATTGAAAGCTTTTAATGGCTCATTTTAAATGAAATTGCTACATCTACTGCCTTTTGTATTTAACAAAAGCAGTAGTTTTTGAAATAGAATCAATTTGTACAAAAAAACTGCATTTTCATATAAAACTTGATAAATGACGTCATAATTGTAGGTTGTAACCGTATATGACGCAATATGTGAAGGCAGTATTTATACAGGCTTATTTTTCGACAAGATAATATAAGAAATATATGATTGATTGATATAATTCCTTATAAATGGGGACTATATAACTTTCACCGGATATAGCTGAAGCTTAGTAAAGAAAAAACCAAGGCATATAGTAACTACAAGTTAGATGACACAAGCATTTTTTATAAGATTCTTATCAAGTAAAAGACGATGAAAAATACATAAGACAATATTGTTCAAAAATGTTGTAATGAACGATATTGTTCATTATGAATATAGATCCGGGTTGTAATGGTAGCTAGTATAATAAAGAACGACTTCTTGCCTATACTAAATTTTATAGGCCACTTAACTATAGTATAGGCTAGTACAGTTATTATATTTAAGGTCAATATATTAAAATTTTCCACTAAAAGACGGTCATTGGAATAAAAACCCAATACATACATTTGATTTAGTTAAAAAAGGTAAAGGTAAAGGATGCGGCACTAGACCCTTAAGATCCAAACCGGCGGTGCTGATCTCCGTTTCGTGGCCCTTCAGCCAGGAAGTGCAATGGGGGGCTGGGGGCCAGCCAACCTATGCTTTCGCAAACCCTTCCTTATTGATTTAGTTAGCTACTTGATTGTTTGAGGCTAGTCTCTTACTATTTCAAAGAAGAAAAAGCCGTAGGCTTTTTCCTGTTTGTAATCAATTAGAAAGAGTTCTACCTTTAAAATTATTACATTAAATCTGTGTTGCAGCGGTAGCTAGCTACCTAGTAAGAGACGATCACGTCCAATGTTAAGAAATATAAATACCCCTAATTCCTGAGAAAAGAGTCAGATCAAAACAAAAATTACACCATTAGAACCACTTTGTTCAAAACCCCTATTAAGGAAACTTATCACTCTTTGGCTTGAATAAAAAAGAAAATATATTGGCTTGAAAATCAAGAAAATTGACTTTAACCACGTTATTCTCCACAAACGGGATATTTTTTTTCTTTCCGCTTGATTTTCCTCCTCAATTAGCTGGGCACTGGAAAATCATAGAGAGCTGTATAATAGCTCATTTGAAAGGAAATTGCAACATCTAGTCACCTTTGTAATTAAAAATAAAATACTTTTTAAAGTAGAATCAATTTTGTCAAAAAAATTGCATTTTTGATCCGGGTTGCAGCGGTAGCTAGCAACCTAGTAAGAGACGATCACGTCCAATGTTAAGAAATATAAAAACCCATAGCTCCTAAAAAAGGAGTCAGATCAAAACAAAAAGTACACCATTAGAACCGCCTTGTCCGAAACCCCTTTTTGGGAAACTTTCTGTCCCTTGGCTTGAACAGCAAGGGAAATATATTGGCTTGAAAATCAAGAAAATTGACTTTAACCACGTTATTCTCCCCAAACGGGATATTTTTTCTCTTTTCTTTGTATCCAGAGATAGCTTGGCACTGGAACATTGTAGAGGGTTGTTCAATAGCACATTTTAAAGGAAATTAATTGGGTTAAAAACCTTTTGTAACTAAAATAAATTATTTCTAAAAGAGAATAAATTTTTCCACCAAAAACTGCATTTTTGATGTCTTTTCTCATAATTTGGGTTGCAGCAGTAGCTAGCAACCTAGCAAGAGACGATCACTCCAATGCTAAGAAATATAAAAACCCAAAACTCCTAAAAATACAGTCAGATCAAAACAAAGGTGCATCATTAGAATTACCTTGTCTGAAACCCTACTAGATAAATTAGAGCTATGACGTGAATAGAAAAACACGATATTATGTTGTGGTTTCTGAATACGTCATGAAATAATATCATTGCGCCATGACGTCATCATGAAATAAAATCATTACGCTGTGACGTCATAATTATTATATAAGAAGCGTCAGAACTGTAAATGTTCTCATTCATAATTACATAATGGTTTCAATCAAGCAAGCTGCACGCAAGTTAAAAAAAAACAGTACTACACAAACAACAGAGATAGTATCTTGAAAAGAAAAAAGCAAAGGTATTCAACCGACCAGGCGTATCGAGAAGTAATAATTGAGAGAGCAAAACAAAACAGCAAGATGTGTTATCACAATGATGAAGATTATAGACATGCAAAAATTGAGACAGCCAAACAAAAGATCAAGGGAGCGTTATCAAAATGATGAAGATTACAGAGAAGCAAGAATTGAGCAGGCTAGACAAAAGATCAAGGAGCGTTATCACAATGATAAACTTTATAGAGAAGCAACAATTGAGCAGGCTAGACAAAAGAGCAAGGAACGGTATGATAATGATGATTTACAGTAAAGAACGATCTCTCTCCCATACTAACTGATATATGGTGGTTCCAGGTGTAGTTATTACATCCGGGTTGCAGCGTTAGCTAGCAACCTAGTAAGAGACGATCACGTCCAATGTTTTACATTAAAGAACGAAAAGTAACCCATAACGCCTGAAAAAACATTCAGATCAAAACATTCAGATCAAAAGTATACTATTAGAACTGCCTTGTCCAAAACCTCTATATAGCAAACTTACCGTCCCTTGGCTTGAATAACAAGGAAAATATGTTTGCTTGAAAATCAAGTAAATTGACTTTAACCACAATATTCTCCACAAATGGTATCTTTTTTTCTTTCCGCTTGATTTCACTCCTCAGCTAGCTGGACACTGGAAAATCATAGACAGCTGTATAATGGTTCATTTCAAAGGAATCCGGGTTGCAGCGGTAGCTAGCAACCTAGTAAGAGACGATCACGTCCAATGTTAAGAAGTATAAAAACCCATAGTTCCTAACAAAGGAGTCAGATCAAAACAAAAAGTAAACCATTAGAACCGTCTTGTCCGAAACCCCTGTATAGGAAACTTTCTGTCCCTTGGCTTGAACAGAAATGGAAATATATTGGCTTGAAAATCAAGAAAATTGACTTTAACCACGTTATTCTCCCCAAACGGGATATTTTTTTCTTTTTTTTTCTTTTTCTTTTCCACAGATAGCTTGGCACTGGAACATCGTAGAGGGTTGTTCAATAGCTCATTTTAAAGGAAATTAATTGGGTTTAAAATCTATAGTAACTAAAATAAATTATTTCTAAAAGAGAATAAATTTTTCCACCAAAAACTGCATTTTTGATGTCTTTTCACACTGCAGTCTTTCAAACATAATCGTATACCAGCGGTAAGATTTGAACCCACGCCTCCGAAGAGACTGGTGGCTAACACCAGTGTCTTGGACCACTCGGCCAGGCTGCCTCTCATAAATAAATATATATGTGAATTTGGGTTGCAGCAGTAGCTAGCAACCTAGTAAGAGACGATCAGTCCCATGCTAAGAAATATAACAAAAGTCCTAAAAATAGAGTAAGATCAAAACAAAAGTACATCATTAGAACTACCTTGTCTGAAACCCTACTAAATAAATAATAAATGTCGTAGCTTTATATTAGAGCTATGAAGTGAATAGAAAAACACGAAATTATATTGTTGTTTCTGATGACGTCATGAAATAATATCATTGCGCCTTGACGTCAATAAAATCATTACGCCGTGACGTCATAATTACTACTTAAGAACGACACAGATGTAAATTCTCTCATTCTTGATTAGAATAATGGTTAGATCGAAGCAAGCTATACGCAATTTGAAAAAACAGTACTACACAAACAACAGAGATAGTATCTTGAAAAGAGAAAAGCAAAGGTATTCAACCGACCAGGCACATCGAGAAGTAAAAATTGAGAGAGCAAAACGAAGGTATTAAACCGACCAGGCGTATCGAGAAGTAATAATTGAGAGAGCAAAACAAAGGTATTCAACCTACCAGGCGCATCGAGAAGTAAAAATTGAGAGAGCAAAACAAAGGTATTCAACCGACCAGGCGTATCGAGAAGTAATAATTGAGAGAGCAAAACAAAGGTATTCAACCGACCAGGCGTATCGAGAAGTAATAATTGAGAGTGCAAAACAAAACAGCAAGATGTGTTATCACAATGATGAAGATTATAGACATGCAAAAATTGAGACAGCCAAACAAAAGATCAAGGAGCGTAACTGGGGTGACAAAATCTATAATGAAAAAATTAAATTCTCTGCGAGGTTGTACCGAAGAACGCATAAGGACAAAGGGAAAAATTACATTCAGAAATACAAGAAGATGGCAAAAATGCAGGCTGATCTTTGTAAATTGAGAAACATTTTACGCATGTTTTATCGGGATCACAAAAAGTATTCAAAATTACAGATTAAAATTCTCTTTGAAAGAGCGGATGCTGTTGAAAAGTTGGCTAGAAATTCCTTGGCAAAGCTTCATAGTAATATCCAAAAGAAATGTTGTCAGTTTAACGAAAAGCTTCCAAGGTATGGATTGGCAACTGCGGAACAGTTTATAGATGCAATGGAAAATGTTCGACAACACAGTGAATATACGGAGGCGTACTTCTTAGAAAATTCGTATATTAATTTTGGAAGGAGCAATTGCAGTTTATGTAGCAGCAATAAAAATATATATACAAGCATACCTATCAACAGCGAAGGAAAAGCAATGTTTTTCAATTATGACGAAAACGAGCCTGTTAGGGTTATTAGTAAATGTGTTTGTAAGACTAATGATTTAGAACAAATTCCTGGAACACCGACTCAAGAAAAAAGCATTTCTAACTGTGTTTTAAACAGTTCGTTTAGTTTATAATAAAGAACGACCTTTTGCCTATATTAAGTTACATTAAAGTTTTTATATTTAGATAGGAGGGAGCTAAACTGAGTTTCTTTTAAACTTTAATAACTGTAAGAGACAAGAAAAACGCATCAAAACTGAACATTTTTTTCTTTTCTTGAAGCAAAAAAAGAAGAATAAAAAAAACGAAAACAAGACAAGAATAAATGAATGAAGGGAAAATAAGAGAAGCATTTCCTCATTTACTTTTAGCTATTGTGGAACAAAATAAAACTCAAATAACAAAGTACTATTGTGATCTCTCGTCCAGGGCAAAGAATCCACATTTTTCACTTCAAGCCATACTTCTGTACCATGATGCTTAACTTGTGATTTTACTATTTGACCAAGATCCTTCATGCGCCTCGCTTTTGCCAAAAGTTCGTTTTGTATGGAATTCAGTGTGGGCAGTAAATCTGTGCAAATCTGAATGGTTGAACCCTTTAGTTTACTGACACACTGCATGACAAGCTGAGAATTAGCTTCACTACTAATTTGACTAAAACAGGACCTAACATGATACGGTTGTTACGACTTTGACGATCTGTAATAAATGAATTGGGCTTTGGTGCCAGGAGTCTGAAACACTTAAGGATAGGAACTGCAGTTTTAATTCCGAGAGAATTCATTAGCAATTTCTTAACTGTCTCTTCAGTAGGCTGATTTGCCTTTGTAGGAAGATTATCAATAATTCCATTCATGTTTTGCTCCTTAATATCAAGAAAGAGCAATTGCTTTTCAAGCTTCTCAGTTCTTTCAGTCTGTAGTAATTTATCCGAGCCTATTCAGCTCCACTTGCGGACAACAAATTGTCTCAAACGCTGGGGCAAAGGTAAAATTGGCCAAAATCAACTTCCATTGACTTCCATTGGCCAAGGACCATTGGAAGGCGACATATTCAACGGAAAAAATTTTAAGGGAAGAATCTCCTGTTCAATCGAAGAAGTGAATATATCATTTAAGATCGATCGTTACCACAGCGTGATTTGAACTCAAATCCTCCTTCGCTGAAAGACAAGTTCATATCCACAGGACCGTGATAACTTATAATATAAATATATCATTCAGTTTATGGTGTCTAAGATTTCTAAGAACGATTTCTACTAAGCTTTATACTTTTGGTTTTCTATATTAAGGTTTTGAAATTGTTGTAATCTCTTGTCAAAATATATAAGAATATTTTTGCAATTTCCAGCTTTTTGCTCTTTAACAATTTAATGTACTTCTCCATATTTGAAAATTTTCAATTTTTCCTCATAAGTGTGACAAGTTTGACAACGTCATTACAATGCTGAGTTATATAAAAATGGCGTCACTCACACGAATATTTTTATCCTGAAAAAAAAGTTCTTGCCAAATTTTCTCAAAGTTCTGACCTATCTAATTAGAAATGGCAAAAACCCTAAGAGTTTGGGTTTTTCTATTTTTTTGTCAACGGAATGGTGAATTATTTAGAAATCTAACCCTAGAACAAATTAGAAAGACAATAGATGCCTTGTCAGCAAAGATTTTACTGAATTTGATTGTTCACTAGTCTACGTGACCACTCACGGAAACTACCCCGACAGACTTGCAGCCTTCGACATGATGTATGACAGCGACTCAGTTATAGAGCCTTTTTATGCCGCCGACCAATTTTTAGGGAAACCAAAATTTTCATCTTTGATGCGTGCAGAGGGGCTAAAAAAGATAAGGGTAAGATTGTAAATTAAATTAAAAAAAACACACATTGTGCCCACATCATTCTTTACTTAGGCAGTGCTAGTGCGTTGCCTATGATACCATTTAGTCTAGCGGTTTAGGATAATTAGCTTTCAACTGACCGGCTCATGTTCGAATCTCGGCTTGTGAATTATTTTTAAAACTTAATCTTAAGAAATTGATTAACTAATTTGATATGAAATGGATTACTAAGGGCAAGAGTTCGGTCCTTGCTATAACTTGAAGGAAAATAGATATTAAATAATCTATAAGGGCGTCTTTGTGCTTAAGGAAGTTGGCGTTAAATTCCACTTTGGCAAAACTTAGCACATACTGTCTTTTCAATACTAAAGTGAGATACCAATGTAGAGCACATATAAGTGAAACTTGTTTTGGGTAAAAGTTGACTTAAAACGATGCTAACTCCTATCATTAGCATGATTTGTGATCCGGGTTGCAGCGGTAGCTAGCAGCCTAGTAAGAGACGATCACGTCCAATGTTAAGAAATATAAAAACCCATAGTTCCTAACAAAGGAGTCAGATCAAAACAAAAAGTACACCATTAGAACCGCCTTGTCCGAAACCCCTGTATAGGAAACTTTTTGTCCCTTGGCTTGAACAGCAAGGAAAATATATTGGCTTGAAAATCAAGAAAAGTGGCAGCTACTACAACATTCTGCCTAAACTGTATATTTTTTTCTTTCTTTTTTTCTTTTTTTCTTTTCCACAGATAGCTTGGCACTGGAACATTGTATAGGGTTGTTCAATAGCTCATTTTAAAGGAAATTAATTGGGTTAAAAACCTTTTTTAACTAAAATAAATTATTTCTAAAAGAGAATAAATTTTTCAACCAAAAACTGCATTTTCGATGTCTTTTCACACTGCAGTCTTTCAAACATAATCGTATACCAGCGGTAAGATTTGAACCCACGCCTCCGAAGAGACTGGTGGCTAACACCAGTGCCTTGGACCACTCGGCCAGGTTGCCTCTCATAAATAACTATATATGTGAATCTGGGTTGCAGCAGTAGTCCGGGTTGCAGCGGTAGCTAGCAACCTAGTAAGAGACAATCACGTCCAATGTTAAGAAATATAAAAACCCATAGTTCCTAACAAAGGAATCATATCAAAACAAAAAGTACACCATTAGAACCGCCTTGTCCGAAACCTCTGTATAGGAAACTTTCTGTCCCTTGGCTTGAACAGCAAGGGAAATATATTGGCTTGAAAATCAAGAAAATTGACTTTAACCACGTTATTCTCCCCAAACGGGAGATTTTTTTCTTTTTTTTTTCTTTTCCACAGATAGCTTGGCACTGGAACATCGTAGAGCGTTGTTCAATAGCTCATTTTAAAGGAAATTAATTGGGTTAAAAATCTATAGTAACTAAAATAAATTATTTCTAAAAGAGAATAAATTTTTCCACCTAAAACTGCATTTTTGATGTCTTTTCACACTGCAGTCTTTCAAACATATTCGTATACCAGTTATCCGGGTTGCAGCGGTAGCTAGCAACCTAGTAAGAGACGATCACGTCCAATGTTAAGAAATATAAAAACCCATAGTTCCTAACAAAGGAGTCAGATCAAAACAAAAAGTAAACCATTAGAACCGCCTTGTCCGAAACCCCTGTATAGGAAACTTTCTGTCCCTCGGCTTGAACAGCAAGGGAAATATATTGGCTTGAAAATCAAGAAAATTGACTTTAACCACGTTATTCTCCCCAAACGGGATATTTTTTTCTTTTTTTTTTTTTTTCTTTTCCACAGATAGCTTGGCACTGGAACATCGTAAAGGGTTGTTCAATAGCGCATTTTAAAGGAAATTAATTGGGTTAAAATTCTATAGTAACTAAAATAAATTATTTCTAAAAGAGAATAAATTTTTCCACCAAAAACTGCATTTTTGATGTCTTTTCACACTGCAGTCTTTCAAACATAATCGTATACCAGCGGTAAGATTTGAACCCACGCCTCCGAAGAGACTGGTGGCTAACACCAGTGTCTTGGACCACTCAGCCAGGCTGCCTCTCATAAATAAATATATATGTGAATTTGGGTTGCAGCAGTAGCTAGCAACCTAGTAAGAGACGATCAGTCCCATGCTAAGAAATATAACAAAAGTCCTAAAAATAGAGTAAGATCAAAACAAAAGTACATCATTAGAACTACCTTGTCTGAAACCCTACTAGATAAATAATGAATGTCGTAGCTTTATATTAGAGCTATGAAGTGAATAGAAAAACACGAAATTATATTGTTGTTTCTGATGACGTCATGAAATAATATCATTGCGCCTTGACGTCAATAAAATCATTACGCCGTGACGTCATAATTACTACTTAAGAACGACACAGATGTAAATTCTCTCATTCTTGATTAGAATAATGGTTAGATCGAAGCAAGCTATACGCAATTTGAAAAAACAGTACTACACAAACAACAGAGATAGTATCTTGAAAAGAGAAAAGCAAAGGTATTCAACCGACCAGGCGCATCGAGAAGTAAAAATTGAGAGAGCAAAACAAAGGTATTCAACCGACCAGGCGTATCGAGAAGTAATAATTGAGAGAGCAAAACAAAGGTATTCAACCGACCAGGCGTATCGAGAAGTAATAATTGAGAGAGAAAAACAAAGCTAATCAAACTAAAAGGCGAATCTAGAAGTAATAATAGAGAGAGCAATACAAAGGTATTCAACCGACCAGGCGTATCGAGAAGTAATAATTGAGAGAGAAAAACAAAACAGCAAGATGTGTTATCACAATGATGAAGATTATAGACATGCAAAAATTGAGACAGCCAAACAAAAGATCAAGGAGCGTTACTGGGGTGACAAAATCTATAATGAAAAAATTAAATTCTCTGCGAGGTTGTACCGAAGAACGCATAAGGACAAAGGGAAAAATTACATTCAGAAATACAAGAAGATGGCAAAAATGCAGGCTGATCTTTGTAAATTGAGAAACATTTTACGCATGTTTTATCGGGATCACAAAAAGTATTCAAAATTACAGATTAAAGTTCTCTTTGAAAGAGCGGATGCTGTTGAAAAGTCGGCTAGAAATTCCTTGGCAAAGCTTCATAGTAATATCCAAAAGAAATGTTGTCAGTTTAACAAAAAGCTTCCAAGGTATGGATTGGCAACTGCGGAACAGTTTATAGATGCAATGGAAAATGTTCGACAACACAGTGAATATACGGAGGCCTACTTCTTAGAAAATTCGTATATTAATTTTGGAAGGAGCAATTGCAGTTTATGTAGCAGCAATAAAAATATATATACAAGCATACCTATCAACAGCGAAGAAAAAGGAGTTTTTTCAATTATGGCGAAAACGAGCCTGATAGGGTTATTAGTAAATGTATTTGTAAGACTAATGGTTTAGAACAAATTCCTAGAACACCGACTCAATAAAAAAGTATTTCTAACTGTGTTTTAAACAGTTCTTTTAGTTCTACTGAATATTTGGCAAAAAATTCTCTGTGTAGTAGAACAAACTGTCCTGAAAAGTACGAGACAACTATTGAAAAATGCTCTAAAACTAGATCTGACAAGGAAATTATGATGGCTGATTTTATGATAAAGAACGACCTCTTGCCTATACTAAATTTTATACGCCACTTAATTATAGTATAGGTTAGTAATTCAAGAGATAGCATGGCACTGGAACATCGTAGAGAGTTGTTCAATGGCTCATTTTAAAGGAAATTAATGGGGTTAAAAACCTTTTGTAATTAAAACAAATTATTTTTATTACATTAAGAAATTTTAATTATGTTCCTAAGGAAATCATCATAAGTAAAAATTTCCCATACAAAAATTGAACTCAAGCCTACTGGGTGAGAGCTATCCCAACCTCTAGACCATATAGGATATATTACAATATCCGATTAATGAAGTTTATGTTAAAGAACAAATTATAAACCTAGTTAGCTGCCTGATTTATAATAAAGAACGACCTCTTGCCTATACTAAATTTATAGACCACTGAACTATAGTATAGGTTAGTAAGGTTTACATAAAGGACTGATTATAATAAAGAACGAACGCTTGCTCATAGTAACTGAAATATTAATTAAAAGTAGTATATACATAAAGGATCGATCTGAAAATTAGTAAATAACAAACAACAGCATGTAATTACAATAAAGAACGACCTTTAATTACATTTTGTAATCATGAAATATAAAATATAGTAATATAAAATATTACTAAATAACCATATATGACGTAATGAGCGACTTGACGTAAAAATTTAAAAAATATACAATAAAGAACGACACCTTGCCCATGTTAACTGAAATATAAATAGGGATTATGTAATTTCCAATAGTATCATGGCTGTAGAGATGGCTGAAACCTAGTTACAATAAAAAACGATCATTGGAATAACAAAAAATTGCATACCTTTGGAATTAGCTAGCTACTTGATTATTTGAGACTCGTCTCTTACTATTTAAAAGAAGAAAAAGCCGTAGGCTTTTTCCTGTTTGTATTTATAGTTAAAAAACGATTACAGTAAAGAACGATCTCTCGCCAATATTTATAATAAAGAACGACCTCTTTCCTATACTAAATTTTATAGGCCACTTAACTATAGTATAGGCTAGTACAGTTATTATATTTAAGGTCAATATATTAAAATTTTAAGTAAAGAACGATCACTCTCCCATACTAACTGATATATGGCGGTTCCAGGTGTAGTTACATAAAGGACGAATATAGCTCATCATAAATGGTGTTTGTCAATTATCCGGGTTGCAGTGGTAGCTAGCAACCTAGTCTGGGTAGCAGCGGTAGCTAGCAACCTAGTAAGAGATGATCACGTCCAATGTTACGAAATATAAAAACTCATGGTTCCTAAAAAAGGAGTCAGATCAAAACAAAAAGTTCACCATTAGAACCGCCTTGTCCGAAACCCCTGTATAGGAAACTTTCAGTCCCTTGGCTTGAACAACAAGGGAAATATATTGGCTTGAAAATCAAGAAAATTACATTAAAATACGATCATTGGAATAACATACCGCTGCATACATTGGACTTAGATAGCTACTTGATTGCTTGAAGATCGTCTCTTACTATTTCAAAGAAGAAAAAGCCGTAGGCTTTTTCCTGTTTGTAATGATATAGCATAAAGAGAAACCCAAGTTGTAACTGACGTCATCCTGGTTGTTATAGTAAAGAATTATAATAAAGATTCATTAAAAGACGATCATTAGAGTT